>NW_017618163.1:992500-1257500 GCF_001879475.1 Ipomoea nil | reverse complement strand
AAATTTATTTATCATAAAAACAAGTTTATTATATATATAGTTTTGTTAATTTTGACACACTTTTATATCATTATCTGTTTAATTATTACTACCTTCAAACTCTTGCATCTTAACCATCTTATCCCTTTCTATTTTTTTTTAATATTTTAATATGATCTTTCACCTCTTGTAAAATGAATAAATAATCATTAATTATCAGTTCATTTATAACCTGAATGTGATTTAGTCATAAATATTTACGTTAATTAATGACAATGGACTATTGGAGTACGTACATGAGTGTTTCTAATATTTTTCAATAAAAAGTCCCTCACATTCGGTACGGTGAATAATTTTAATACATTATGCGGGTGTTTGGTAAATGACAGTTACTTGATAGCTGTTAGATGATTGTAGAAAAATATTTCGTAAATTAACTGTTACATGTTAGCTGATTATATACAAAATGGCTTTCTCAAAAGATTGATCGAAAAAGTTACTATGAGTGAATATTATACATCTATTGTTCAATTTCAAAATTTTCAATAATATATATATATATATATATATATATATATATATATATATATATATATATATATATATATATATATATATATATATATATATATATATATATTTTGAGTACTACTGACCCCGTTACAATGCACTACTGGAAATTCTGAAATTTCCGACCACCTGAAAGTGATCTTAAATCAAGTTAAAAGTCTTGTTCCGACCACTTTTGGTATCCGGAAAAACCTTTGTTGCTATTTCCGATCACTTTTTTGACTTTTTGGTATCAACTTAATTTAAGATCATTTTCAGGTGGTCGGAAATTTCTGAATTTCCAGTAGTGATGTAGGATCTGTTTTTAGCTACTTTTTCAACCTAACTCCTATTGAGGCTCAAACCTATGATCTCTCATTTGAAAGTACCAATTCATGCTACTAGATCGCAAGATCATTGACAATTTTTTAATAATATAATTACATTAAAATTTAAAACTCATAGACGATAACTGATTCACATCATTTTAAAAAAGATTTAATATTTTTGAAGAGTGTATAGTTGTACTTAGTTCCTTAAATTTAAGGTTAATTAGTTTGGAAACACGAAAAATATTTTTTACAAAATAATTTCGGAAAACCATTCTTTTTCTGTAGATAATGTAAATATTAAATTCATAATGTGGAATGGGCAGAAGTTTGCCTGGGATAATTTTGGGAGGAGATTTCCTAAAGGAATTGGGTGGAGGTTTGCCTAAGGGACTTGGGTGGAGATTTGCCTAAGGGACTTGGGTGGAAGTTTGCCTAAGGGACTTGGGTGGAGATTTGCCTAAGGGACTTGAGAGGAGGTTTCCTAAGGGGCTAGATTTGCTTTGGGGAAATTTGCAGGAGAAGTTTTTCTTGCATGGCAAGTTCTAGGCATTTAATATTATATTAAATGCTTAAGAATTCTCTAGACCTTCCTGGTGTTATAAATAGGCAGCATCCTTCATCAGATTATCCCATCCCATTCTATCTCATACGAAATATACAGAGAGTATAGCAGAATTCTGTAGAGAAAAATAGAGAGTTATATTTGTAATTCCTATTGTTTTATCCTTTTGCCAATACAGAAAAAATTCTTCTTCAATTTTCTTTGCTCTGTGTATGATTTATTTTAAATCTTACACTAAAATTTATTCTCAATATTTTCCAGTTCAAGTTGCTATCGTAAATTTAGTGTTGTGAACCAGTTTTCGATCCTAACAGATAATTTCCATTTTCAGGTGTTTTAGCTTAAAGTTAGAATATCATATTTTTTTCTATTTGATTCATTGTTATTTTTTCATAAAATATTAACATTTGAAAGATGATAATAATTATTGTTTGTATTAAAATAAAATTATGAATTAGAATTTATAATAGCGCAGCTATAAATATTAATAATAGTTGTAATATACAAACTGATAAATATAATAATTTTTATGTAAAGAAAGTGATTTTTTTATTTATTTTTTTGAGATATAGGTCTAGACGGGTTAATATTTTTGTTGTTGACAGATTTTGTACCGGTAGTAAACAGTCTATATGTCTATAAATAAAATGAAGCACATAACATATTTACTACAAATACATAACATGGTAATTATAGACACGTAAATGGTTAAGTGTAAATATAAAATATGTTAGCTATAGACACAATCTTTGACCAAATTGAAGTGGACTCAACTCAAATTTTACCTCAAAATGGTCATTCTACATGTCAATTTTAGCTCATTTTCCACCAAGATGGTAAAAGTTATTTGCAGCTCAAAAAAAAAAAAATCTCGAATAATTTTAAAATTATGTCAAAATGAGACCATCTTTTATCAAACAAGAGCCACTTTTAGTGGATGCTATTTCAAAAAGAGAATTACAAAGAATAACGGGAGGGAAAAACATAGAAAGTGGGAGATATAATATTGAGGCAAGAAACAAAATATATGAGATTTTTAGGAAACAAAATTCAAGTTTTCTATAAAATTAATGCAGTATGCATTCCTAGATTTTTCGTTCACATATTTTTGAATACTGTACTATTTGCTGGTATAAGAGATAATATATTAGTACAGAGGGTAGAGATAAACATAATGCAAAATAGAAAAGATAAATGAAGGAAAAAAAAAAAAAAACAGAAATTGGTAATGTAGTTCGAAAAAAATTCTCCTACTCCTTCAAGGCCCAAAACCTAGTGACATTCAACTCACTGGCCACCAAATTTAAGAGTATTGAAAGATAATACCAAGAAAAATCATTTTTCTTGTAACTTTTTAGCAACATTTAATGTTTTTCTTGAAACATTAGAATAATGTTTAACATTTGATAAGTGTGTTTATGTCCATATTTCTGTCCTATATATAGGCTTATTTTGAATGAAAGATATTTTGGTTTTATGCAAAATGTGCCTTAATTTATTTGTTTATATCCTTAGGTGCATAAATCATTGAATTGAAGACAATTGTATGTCTTTCGGGACATTTTGAATGAATCTCGAGTCAATGGGAGTCAAGGTGAAGGTAAGGAGGTGGCTAAAATACTTCAAATAGAGTCAAAGAGTGGTGTCTTCAATGGTCTTGATCACTTGGGCAAACCAAGGCAAAAGTGGGGCAAAAGTGGAGAAAAAGAGCAAGATGTAAAAATTCTCGCACAGATTGGTGACAGTTTGGTTTTCGGACCATATCTTAGCCTAGGAATATCCAAATGAAGTGATTCTTGCGCCATTGAAAAGAAGACTCAAAGGGCTACAACTCCTATATGACCTCAAAGTCTAATCTTAAAGGGACAATGGTCAAAATCAGCCAACAAATTGGACTTGTGTTCCTGAAGATTCGACGCATCGAAAATGGATTGGACGCGTCGAAGAATTCCAGTAGCTGAGTCTGAGCGAGATTTGAAGACTCAACGCGTCGAAAATGGATTGGACGCGTCGAATTTGCGTGCTGTGCAAGAAATCAGCTATTCAGAATTTCCTATTCTAGCCTTATTTGGCTCCCATTATAAAAGGTCCATCTTCCTCAAACTCTAGAACTGAAAAAGCTACGTCTTTTGAGACAAGAATTGATTGAAAGCAAAAAGAGATTACATCAAGAACTACAAGTCACCTTGGAGGATGGAGAAAAGCTAGGAAGATTCGAAGAATTTCTCCCACTTTGCTTTTACTTTCTTTGTTGCTTGTAAACTCCTTGATATTATTGTAATGAATGCTATCTTAGCTCTGAGTGGCTAAATCATCTTAGAAATTTTTGGGTGAAAGTGTTTATGAACCTATGCGCCTAGTTCTTAATTTCATTATTATATTTACATTTGGGTTTTATAACTTTAATTTTTTTTATGGGTTTTATAACTTGTGTTGCAATTGTGATTTACATTGTTGATGCTAGTAATTAAAGGCATAAATTACTTGTTTCATAGCTATCTTTTATGTCTTAACGGGGGTTAGGACATATTTTAGAGCACCCACAATTGCACATTGGGAGATGGCAGTTTACTTAAGAATTTATCTTGAATACTTGTTCTTGAAATTTATCTTGAATTGTTGAGTGTTCATATCATGAGAATGAATATTCACTTGTATTGCTTTAGGTTGAAATTATGGGAGTAATTCCTTCCCTTGTATGCATTATCCGCTCTATTGTTTTCATCAATCTACTACCTTGCCGAACTGCTTCGTATCCAGATCAAGAACTCAGATTTCACCCCATTTTGTATCGGGGAGTTCCTTCGCAACATTCACTTGTTTCCTACTCAACCATAAAATTCATGTTGATTATTTTTTGAGTACTACTGACTCTGTTACAATGTATGTAGTAGCTGTTCATAAAACTATTTTCTCAACCTACTGAAGCACAAAGAGTAAATACTGCTCCCACTAGGGATTAAACCCATGACCTGCCATTTTGGAGAGCCAATAGACCACAAGGTCATTGGCATATCATGTTAATTATAAAACATGCTAAAGTCAATTGTAGAAAAAATTGTAATTTATGTCCCTCACAAGAATGTCAATTATCAATGTCACCATATAATTATTAGTGGTGTAAATGTTGCCCCGCAATTTTCAAAATGTGACATATATTGCCCCTCTCCAAATGAGGGCATTAATTTTTCCAATTTTATTATTTTCTATTTAGACTTTTTTTTGGAAAGAGATTATTTTCAAAGGATATTAACAGCTATTTGTAGTTCATAAAATGATAAAATAATTTTAAATTTATGATAGATACATTTACATTTTATTTCAAATATATTAAGGGAGAATTTGGCTCAAGGTGTATAAAATAATTAATGAAGGCATGATTGTTACTACTATATCATATTGGAGTTAGTTATATACTTATATGAGTGATGATGTCAAGGCAGGCATGTATTATTGACCAAGCCAAATAAAGCCTAACATAGATGATATTCATATATTAGAAAGTGTTGTAAATAATTATAGGTAGACATTATTGGAGGAATTATATTACGATAATATATTTTCATTATTTATAGTATTGTAGTCATATTGAAACTTTGTACTTGATGTATATATTGAAACTAGTAATTGTTTCGTGCGATGCACGAACTATTATTAATTTAACAAATTTATCAACTAAATTTTTGACCATCATCTGAATTAGCAAAGAAAGTAATGGTTGTAGAAACAAAAAAACGTACTTGAGTTCTTGAGCTCAGAATTAGTTCGATTAAAAATGTAAGTATAACTATACAATGTAATAGTTAATATTTTTAAAAGTTTAATTATGTTATTAATATGTTGATTTAAAAGTTTATTGTTATTTGTATTATTATTTGAATTTGAAATCGAGAGCAAATCAAAATCCAACTAGAGGAGATCGAAAAGACTTGATTCAAGCCCGAACTCGCGTGCGCCGGCACCTGCGGGCACGAATGTCGTCCGGAAATTGGCTGGTCGTGCGGTTCATTTTCCATCTGTTATTGTCACTTGGCTCGGCCGAAACCGAGAGCACCACTCTCGTGATACAGAGAGCACGAGAGGTTGTGGTGCACCGAGAGCAAAACTCTCGTGCAACGGTGAACACGAGAGGTGTACTCTCGTGTTGCGCCATAGCACGAGAGGTGTACTCTCGTGGTGTACCACAGCACGAGAGTGACACTCTCGTGCACCCCAACGGTCAGAAACCTGAAAGTTCAGATTAAACTCATCTATTACGGAATTAATACTGTTTTAATTCCAATTTTAAAACTGAGTTTAATCCTACTTAGTGGGTGACCGTTACAGGTGTTACACAATTGGTTTTAACACCAATTTAATGGACATGTTGAATGCTATCCCTTCCACAGCCCTATATAAAGAGACGTAGGGCAGAAGCATTTTATACACTACAAAAACGAAAGGAATTCCAGTAGCTTTCAACTTCTCAAAACTCTGCTTCTACTCTCTTCTTTACCATCTTGTGTTCACTGCTTTGCTTTGTTTGCCGGGTTCCTTGTTTAGGTGCTTAAACAAGGAATCGTAGCACGTTTTATCCTGTGAAACCTAGGCTACAACGCTCCTAGCAATTGTGGGAGGTAGCAAATAAGATTTTAAGGAAAAGAACCTTGTGTTCGAACTCGTGCTAAAACCTATACCCAAACACTCAACCTTTTCCTTCCCAGTTTTTCTGTTTTCCCTTATAATAATAATTTTTATGTAGAATTATTATTTTTGGGATTTTTCAACCATATTACCCACCAAAAATAACGTACAGATGATATTTGTCGAAAATCTCCACCAAAAACTTATTCATTTAAAAAAGATTATTTATGTAAGAACTATTTTTATTTTATATCTAATTTGTCCTCTTTATATATGTGGAGTCAAATTAATTATAATTGAGGTTTAAATGAATATATACACAAATTATATTAAATATAAAACTTTACCAATAAATTTGAACACAATAAACTTTTTTTCCATACTTCATTATGCTTTAATATATATATATATATATATATATATATATATATATATATATATATATATATATATATATATATATATATATATAATGATAGAGCTATAATAATAAAATACGGAGTATAATTTATAAAATATAAATACACATAATAACTTTAAAAAAAATATGTATAAATACATCTACCCACACAATTAATGCATTTATACTTGCTATAATCTTGTTTCTATCAAAATGCATTCACACTTCAAAGGGAAAATTTTGTGACTAGATTATGCTTTATTATATATAAAGATAAAGATAAAGATAAAGATAAATGATGATTAATAAAAGATTGATGATTCCAATGTATTTTTCTCTTTACCTTACTTTGTCTATTACTTAATTACTTCTATGCAATCCCAATTGAGAGGGAATATACCTTGGTTTTGACTCCCCTATACGTTCGTGCTCTCGTTTTGTAGTTGGGTCGGGGTCAAACGATTCGGGTCATGGTCCAAGTCAACGAGTCAAGATTAATAGGTCAAGTGCATATTTAAAGGGCCCGCATTGGCCTTTTGATAAGTGTTAAATTGTGTCACTTTTATGTGTTAATTAAGAGTTATATTTTGTTTAATTATAGTCATTCAGGCCTATTATGTGCTTAGAATTGCTTAATTTGATTAAAGTTAAGCATAGGAATTACTAATTAGTTTTGATTACATTTGTGAAAATAGCAAAATATTGATAATTTTAGGACATTTTGGAAGAAAAATCATATTTGGAGCTAGGAGTGTCCCATCGAGGTGATTCATGTGGCCATGGATCGGCATTGAAAATATCTACAACTTTCATGAAGACCACGAAGGCCAATTTGGACTTCAAAGTAGTCGAAATCAGCGAAGAAAGCATCAGGAGACCCATTTACGCGAGCTGTACGTCACACAGTAATGGCGGAGTAAATGGGAAATAATGTTATTTCCCATTTACGCACTGGTTCACGCTGTAAGGCACGCGTAAATGGGAAATAATGGACTGAAGACAATTTTAAAGGGCGAAAATTTCCAGATTTGGGGGAGACTTCATTATTCATTTTGCAACTTTCTCACTCTAGGGTTTTTTAGGTTAAAATTCTCTCTACCATCTCTCTAGAAATTAGATTCCTTTTCACTTTCTTTCACTTCCATATCTTAGATTAGTCTAGTATTTCATCTCTAACTCATCTACGAAGCTTGTAATCATGGATTGGAGTGGGATTGAACCACAAATTCTTCATCTTCAATAGAGAAGTTTCTTACTCTTCTTTTAAAGCTCTTTTGCAATGTTAGTTTATGCTTTATAGTTATGTTTTTGTGTTCTTAATGCTATTTAATCATGTGTAGTTAGTTTATGGACTTGAGTTAGGTTATATTATCTTTCTTGATGCTCGATTTGTGATTATTACAAAAAGAGGGAAGAACACTAACCTAGGGTTCTTGAGTTTATAAATAATTTGTTTTTGTATGTTGTTAATGTTTGATATGTACACATTCATTGACATATATTTGGAGGATTCCTTGCCTCAACGAGAGTTGGGTGATGAATTCGAGCCATCCCTTGCATACACCAGATTTCTTACTACGAAAATAGGAGAAATTGGGGGCTAGCTTTAGATGCTTTGTGTGCTTGATGGACTTGGAATTGATACGTCACGAGATTGGGACAATTCTTTGTTCTTATCCTTGTTTATTAATCACGGGAGTGGTTCATATATTAGGATACCTACGTGCATTTCATCTTGATTCCTTGGTTATTTGTTCTCCCTAATCACATAGGTTGTTGAAATATTTGGATGATAATGTTCCATATCTTGAGTCATATTTCTTTATTTTGTGTTTATCTTTGTGTATGTGTTAGTCTTACCATTTCCTTAAACTTGTAGTTTGCTTAGCTTCTTGTTGATTTCTTTATGCTAGTGCCTAGTTTATTGTGATTGCATATTGCGTGCCATAACCCCCAATCCATTGATGATGACATAACACACCCAAGCCCTCATCTTATTTTTGCTACATCACCTTTCATTTTAGGAGTTCCTCTCCCTCTCCTCCACTACACTCTCTCACTCTTCCCCTTTGAGCAAGGAATAAAAGAGTTCTTTGAGCTAATATTCTTCCAATTATACTCTACTCTACGTAGATACAGTACACACATCAATACATGCAACTATTTAACTCACTACTGAAAATTATGGAATTTCCGATCACCTGAAAGTGATCTTAAATCAAGTCGAAAGCCTTGTTCCGATCACTTTTGGTATCCGGAAAAATCTTTGTTGTTATTTCCGACCACTTTTTGATATCAACTTGATTTAAGATCACTTTCAGGTGGCCGAAAATTTCATAATTTCCAGTAGTGACTGTATCACCAATATTTGTTACTTTTTTACAATCTGAACAATACTATGATTCATGCGAGGATACATTTAATTTTACAACACGTTATTAGTGCAACTAGCTCATTGAAACTGATTGTATTAAGACCATGATATTGTTGTTTAGTTTATATTAGAAAGAGATAGAAACTTGTGGTAGTAATGAATGGGAAAAAAAAAAATACACAATACACCGTAAAAAGCAAGAAAGATTAGCAGTTACGTCAACATAATATGTGACAAAGGTTTATGTGTTCAGTTTGAGACTAATTGTAATTAGGGAAGTAAATGACGGAGAATTTGGCTTTGTCATCAGCATAATATGATTGTGTAGTCAAATATTATCGTCCGCGTCTCGCTAATTTTTGTCGGAGCACTGTTGGGTGCTATTGATCGGCCGAGCGGGAAGCGGTTGTTATACCGTGGACTATGATCTGAAAACGGTGTGGTTTTTGTAAGTAAAAAATGGACCGCTACATTTTAACAAATCTCGTACTTTTTATGTGTTAATAACGAAATGAAAGATTATGAGTTCGAGCCTCAGTGGAGGCGTTATTGGTTCTTTCTGTTTCAGTAGGTTGAGAAAGTATATGAACAGATACTACAATGTAATAGAGCCAGTAACTTTCAAAAAAAAAAATAATAACGAAATGAAACTACAGTGTATTGTGTTTATATCTGAAACTATAATTGAATTGAAATGATACTTTAGTTTTGTCGAAATAAAACTGCAGTATGTATAAAATGAAATTGAATAACATGTCTCACATATTGATGGGTATATTGTCAAATAAAGTTGTAGTTATATATCAAAATGATACTTTAGTTATGTTGTAATAAAATAAAATTACAGTGTATATAAAATGAAACTGAATAACCGTTTCACATATTTCAGTGTATATTGTCCAATAAAACCGTAGTTTTATTCAGAAGGTGAATTCCTAGCACTAATCTAGTTAAGAAGAGAATTACAAATTTAAAAGCGCTTTTGGGTTAGATTAATTATATTATATAATTGAAGTATAAAAATTTTAACAAGTAGCTGGAATAGCTCAGATGGTTAGAGCGTGTGGCTGTTAACCACAAGGTCGGAGGTTCAAGCCCTTCGCTTCTAGCGAATTTTGCTCACTGGTGCTTTTATCCTTGTAGAAATGTTATTTCTTCTGATCTTCACTAATTATGTCCAGATGATTCAACAGATCTGCTCTCCCATGGCTTAGTTGCCAGTTAAAGTCCATCCCATGCATGGCTCTTGTCCACCATATTTGCTAGACAATCACATATCATCAATGGGACCAATCAAGTATCAAGAATTGAGAATTGGCATATGCAATTGCTCTCTCTCTTTATGGCTAGCTCCTTCTTGCTTCAAGCCATCGAACTCAAATAAGTAAAATAACCCTCAAATAAGCCATTGAATCTGAAAAAAAAAAAAGAATAAATAGTCCGGTGGTTTATTTGTACTTTATCCCTTTTTATTATATCATTATAACAATATTTATTGTAACAACATATTTTAAATTATTTATTATCTTCATCTATTGACAACAATTTTCAATGACAAACTTCCAAAACAATTTGTCTCAACAACGAATGTAAATTAAAAAAAATGAATGACTTTAATTTAATGTCGTTGATGTAAAGTATGTAGCCACTTTATTACTATTATTAAATTAAATAAATTAGTAGCTACAACAAAAAAAATAATATATATGCATTTAATTAATTTATAATTAGATGTCTATAATGTCATTATTCAAAAAAAAAAATTATTCATTATAAAAAAAATATAATTTCATCAGTTATATTATATTTATTTTCTACAACCTTCAAAAAAATATTTATTTTCTACAATTCAAAGATTCATTACCTTCAATTCAAATTCATTAATTAATTATATTCACTACATTGCACATTATCTTCTTTTTACATTATCTTTAAATATCAAAGTTATAATACAAATTATATTATATTTTATAAGTATTTTATAGAAATATAATAAATATTACTCCCTCAGTCCCATTTTGCCTGTCCTGTTTTCTATTCATTGGTCAATCTAACTCTTTCTTCATTGCTTATTTTCTTTAGTAATTTTTAATTAATTTTAAATTTTATTTTTTATGTTTAATAGTACTTTTAATATAGTTTCTAAATATATAAATTTTATATACTAAAAATAAACTTAATATTATAAAAAATTGAAGTAAAAATAGCTTCAGTCAAGCCTCGTTAACCGAACCAGACAAACAAAATGGGACGGAGGGAGTAATATTTTGTTCAATACTTTCACATGATAGTCTATAACAAAAATCTCACAACATATGAAACATATAGGGAAAAACTACCACAACCAAATATCAATATGCACTTGTAAGTTAAAGAGTTCATAATACAACTAAGATCTCAGTCATATACACAAAGAAAATCTAAAACTTACAATACCATAATCTCATTGCATGATGATGCCCTCTATGCTACCACCAGTAACCCAATTGCACATGACATAATACAAAAAAAAAAAAAAAAAAAAAAAAGGACATGACATGTACTGAAGATGAAGACAATTATAATGCTGCCCAAAAGAGAATTAAGAAGACATAGAAAAATTTAAACCAAAAGTAGTATTTATTTAGACTATCGCTTTTAGACTAAGTATTTAGACTAACGTTATTATAAAGTTGCAAACATTTATTGTAGTGACAATTATAATCATTCTTTCATATATTATCTTGCATTTATATACTTTAAACAAATTCAATATTCACTTACCTCTGCAAGAACATCTCCTATATAATATTCCATTGATATACTTTGAAGTACTCATTTAAACTAATTATTGGGCATTATCTCATTCGCAAGCAATGCGCGTTAAAAAAAAACAATAAAAAAAAAAACTAGTATTAAAATAAATACTAAGTGATGGAATAAATTTAAATGGGGTTTGTTCTTATTTAATTTAAAAATAAAGAATGAATTGAAGACAAGACAATAAAACTTTTAATTCGATATTAAATGCTTGTTCAATATAATAATTTGGTTTTTGTAAGAGAAAAAACATGTCGTTAAAGAGACAAGGCTTCCCCTATTTATACAAGAGGTTCCTAGCATGCCTTAGGCCACACGATTCGGACACCTTCCAAGAGGATCAAATCGAGCACTCACAATATAATGGCCCTAGCTAGTTAGGTCAGCCCTAATTAAGGTTAGTCTCTTAATCCTCGCCTTTGCCTTGTGCTTATCCTATTGGACATGGCAAATTATCCTATCCGGTTCTAAATTTGTTTATAATTGTGAATATAGAGTTAAAAAATTATGAACATAGAGTTTTATAATTATGAACATAGAGTTCTGTAACTGCAAATATAGATTTTCAATAATTGTAAATATAAAGTTCAAAAATTATGAACATAGAGTTCAATAATTATGAACATAGAATTTTGTAATTGTGAATATAGAGTTCAATAATTGTGAATATTAAGTTAAAAAATTATAAGCATAAAGTTCAGTAATTATGAACATAGAACCGTGTCCATCTTACGAGGCGGACACGGTTCGACGGGATAACGATCCGTTGGACATCGCTTCTTGAACTTGATTGTTTGGGTTAGATTCGGCCAATATATCTTTGTGTGGGTTGTTATACAATGGACCATGGTTCATAGTGCTATGTGGACTATAGTTGTCAAATGAAATTACAATAGAATAATAATACTTTAGTTATTAAAATGAAACTAATAAATAGAACTCATTTAAGAACGTATATTGTCAAATGAAATAAATAAATAAATAAACCATTTGTGACTTGTAAAGCTAAAAATTTGAATAAGATGACGTATATAGTTCGTGGAGGATCCAGGCTTGAGTGGTATCATATTCGCCAGGTTGATAATGGTCAGCATCAAATTAGGTTTCCACACAACTTGTGTCAAACAATCCTCCTTCCTAATAAATTAATTAACTAAATATTACATTGGGAAAATTGTAAAAAAATGCCCCTCTATAATATGTCAATTATCAATGTCACCCCTGAATTATGAGTAGTGTAAATGTTGCCCCTCAATTATCAAAACGGTGCACATATAGCCCCTCCCGTAACAGACATGTTCCCCATTTAAATGTTCCTCATTAGTGTACGACACCGTTAAGTCGGAGTAAATATGTAATTTAGTTGTTTTTTCCCTCCCTCGATTCAAAATACCAGCTATGGACAGAGGTGGGGAACCACAGGCCCGTTAGGGAGGGGCTATATGTGCAATCATTATTGTGTGGACCATGGTCCACCCAAGTTGTGTGGACCATATTTTGTATACTGTAAAATAATGTACATTCAATACAAAAATAATGTACATTCAGTACAAAAATAATGTACATTATATTCTGGGGATGTACATTATTTTTGTACTAAGTGTATAATCTCAGTACAAAAATAATGTCCATTTAATAAAAAAAATAATGTACATTTTGTTATGGTCCACACAGTGTTGTGTGGACCATGGTCCATATAATAATTTGCACTATATGTGTACCATTTTGATAATTGAGGGGCATTTACACCACTCATAATTCAAGAGTGACATTGATAATTGGCATATTATAGAGGGGTATTTTTTACAATTTTCTCTATTTCATACTAAATCCTATTTTTATACATTTAGATTCTTCCAAACAACACAACTTTTAGCTCTCAACTTTTGTTGATTATATTTAATTTGCAGATTTTATCATTAACATATTGAAACAGTTTACTAATTAAATAATACTCCGTATCAAACTTAGGCAACAAACCTAATATGAAATACAAAGTATTTAATATATTAATAATACTTTTACTTACATATATTATCGGTTTTTAAGTAGTAATCAACACTTGATTATTAACAAAATGTATATTTAAAAAGTTTGTGAAACACTCAAAGACAAACATGTTAATAGAGATCAGACTAATATTGATGTGATAGTATTATAGTTTTTTCGTACACACGCCTTTTAAAATTAGAAAAGAAAAGCATAAAGAAGATATATTATCCACTGAATAAATCAGAAGCAATAACAGGACCCGACGGGCTAACGTATGTGCAGCTAAATACTTGTGTTTAGTAATGCTTTTAATTTACTAAAATTTTTGAATTATTTTCAGTGCTAATAAATAACAATATACCTAAACAAAAAAAAAAAAAAGGTGAGATTCTAATTATTTTTTTTCACAATCTCTTTTAAGTATTTCACAATTCAAATAGTTTACTCTGCAGGCTGGTTCAATAGAACCTACATGAATGTAGTAAAAATCAGACTCTTTGAGGTCATTTCTCCTTTGAATAATACATTGTTGAATTTTTTGTTCAGCATCGTTGCGAATATCTTTCATAATACTTTCTGGAATTGGAAGTGTATTATTACGTGAAGATACTAATAAAGGAAAAGCAATGACCAACACGAAAATCATAGTAATGTGTTTATAACTCATAATTGATTATTTCTCTTATTTCTCTATTGTTTTATTTCTAGTCTAGCGTGTCTATATATATAATGACAAGGTGAATTGAATTGTATTAAGTAAGAGGGTTGTAATTAACTTTGATCGAAATTTAGTCAACATACAAATCATCTGAATCATCTACTCCTTTACAAACTGAAATAACTAGTTAATGATATGTTGAGTAACTGTTTTGTAATGTTTTTGAAATAAGAATGACATGTTCAGTGAATAGTTTTGTATTTTGAATTTATTATACATATGTATACGTACATTACTCAATCAATTTCATAATCTTTAATATATATATTTTTAAAGCAGAATACTTCAGATTTTATTATCTCATCTCATCCCACGTTCGTACCTGAGCACAATAAGAGCTAATAATGTTAAGTCCTTAACTGGAATAAAAAAAATGTTGGTGGTAATTGTTTCTTAAAATGAATGGTTCATATTATTTTGATTTTAATTTTTTTAATGATTTTTCTTCTTTACTCTTTATTATATTAGTTTTTCCCTTAAATAACCTTAAATTCCATTAGTATAAACTTTATTAACGAAATATTCCGTTAACTATTTATTATTTTTACTTGATCATTAATTTCTTGATGTGCATCCAATTGTGCACATTTTTTAGTATTGATTTAATTACATTTGTTAGGCTTAAGTTCATAGTTTTGTTAATTTAATTCCATAGTCCTTTATTTTATCATTTAATTATGATTCACACTTGTTTTGAATGTTTTACGGTGTTTTTAGTGTTTTTGAACTATTGTAGGTCAAAGTTATGAGCAAGGTAAGTCCTATGACAAAATTGGAGTCAAAAGTGGAGCGAAAAACACCTATACAATACATTCAACTTGGCTCGACGCGTCCAAAATTTCCACGTATTGTGGTTGAGATCAGCAGGTCTCGAAGCGTCAAGCGACGCAACTGAAATTAAGAAGGGGCGCGGCACTGCTTCTTAAAATTGAAGTTTTCAAACTCCAAGTGTAATCTTCAATTCCCAATTCAAATTTCATATTCCAAATCCAATTTAGAATCAAAGGCAGCAATTTCCTAATTAATTTAGGAAAATTCTAATTCCACTCCAACTTTTTACCTACTATAAAATCCACCTTCCTCAACTCTAATGGAGACAATTTTTTAGAATAGACAATTTAGAATCTGAAATAATTCAGAATTCAACATTCAGAGATCTTTGGAGACAAGACATGGAAAAATCAAGAGCCACAAGTTGTCTTGGGAAGCAAGTCTGGTTCATTCTTGTACTCTTGATAATTTGTATTTTCTTTATTAATATTTTCTATGTATAATTTAGTCATGCTTGACTAAATTCTTTAGAGATTCTTGGGTAAAAGTGTTTATGAACCTATGTGCCTGAGCTCTTAGATTCTTTAATATATTATTATTATATTATTATTTGGGTTTAATGATTGTGTTGCAATTGTGATTTTATTGTTTGATACTTGTAATTAGTGGCCATAGTTACTTGTTTTGTTTGCTTTGTTTGTGTCACAACTCACAATGAGAGTTGGGCATAACTTTGGGCACACACAATTGCACCTAATTATTGCACGTTGAGAAAGGGTAATTTATTTAGGGAGTTTAATTCTTGATTATTGCGCATCTAGAGATGATAGTAGTTAGGAATTTATGACGCTTGATCTCGTTTTATTGGGTGTTTAAGCCACGAGAGGGGAAATTCAATAGTGTTAGTGACTACGAGAGTAGCTCTATACCACCTTGCATCCTCACACTTGTTAAACCCAAATATTAATATTGTCCTTAAGATTTGACATTAGGTGATTAAATACTTGAATCTCAGGAATCTCATCTTCTTTCTAATTGTTTTCAAAATCCTGAATCTCTGTTTTATTTATTTTATGCAAATCAATCATCTAAACAATTGTTAGGATTAGCTCTAATGAATAAGTTAGTAACTGTCATCCGCAAACAAGAGATGTGAGAGAGCAGGGGCTCCTCTCGCCACCCTTAAACCATGTACATCACCTCTATCCTGAGCCTGCTGTAACAACAATGATAACCCCTCCGCACAGATAAGAAACATGTATGGGGACAAAGGATCCCCCTGACGGAGCCCGCGAGATGGGGTTAACTGTCCTCCAGACACACCATTAATCATAATATTATACGAAACAGTAGTGACACATTCCATAATGAGATTTACCTATCCTGCCTGGAAGCCTAAAGCCAACATCATGTTCCTCAAAAATGCCCATTCCATCTTATCATAGGCTTTTGCCATATCCAACTTCAGAGCTCCCCACCCCACCTTACCCAACTGCTTCCTATTAAGAAAATGTCCAACCTCGGTAGCTATCAAGATATTATCAGTAATCAACCTGCCAGGAATAAATGCACTCTGCAATATAGAAATAATATCGCCTAAAAGGGGCTTCATACGATTAGCGATTACCTTTGCAATAATCTTATAAACAACATTACTCAAGGCAATCGGGCGTAGATCCGTGACCATCTCAGGGGACTGCGTTTTCGGTATAAGCACAATATTGGTGAGGCACATGCAGTTAAACGGTGTCTTACTGATTATGAGGAGCTTTCTGGTCAGACTATTAATTATAATAAGTCAAATATATGCTTTAGTAGGAACACTCAGCAAGTTGAAAGAAATTTGGTGGCGGCAGAATTTGGGGTTCATCAAGCACAAAATTTTGGAAAATATTTGGGGCTGCCAGCATTTGTGGGGAGGAATAAACGGGCGGTGTTTGCTTATGTGGAGGATAAGGTGAAACAGAGAATTGGCTCCTGGAATAAGAAACTTTTGTCTCGAGCAGGTAAAGAAATTTTACTCAAATCGGTGGCACAGGCAATGCCAATGTTTACTATGAGTGTGTTTTTGTTACCTGACTCACTATGCAAGAACCTGGTGCGTGTTATGAATAGATTCTGGTGGCGCAATGGGAGGGATGGGGGAGGAATACATTGGCTCGCCTGGGATAAACTGAGTGTACCAAAGAAATATGGGGGCCTAGGTTTTAAGGATTTGAGAGCTTTTAATGTGGCTATGCTGGGTAAGCAGGGCTGGAGATTTTTGACAGACCTCCATTCTCTGGTGGCAAGAATATATAAGGCAAGGTATTACCCAAATTCAGATTTTTTGAATGCCTCAGTTGGAAATAATCCAAGTTTTTCATGGAGGAGTATAATGGCTGCCCAGGGACTCATTATTCGAAATATCAGGCGGAGGATTGGAAATGGAGACTCCACTTTGGTTTGGGGTGACACGTGGTTGCCGTGTGAATCTGAGCCAAGAATCATGTCAGAAAAACCTCCTCACCTTGGGGAAGTCAAAGTTTCTGGGTTAATTGATCCGGCATCAGCTACCTGGGACATACCTTTGCTTAATGAGCTATTTTCTGCGGTGGAGGCGGAGCGGATTTCGGCTATTCCAATTATTCCGGCCTATGATGATATGTGGTATTGGCATGGGGACCCCAGAGGAATTTATACAGTAAACGCTGCCTATCGTAATTTAATGGGAACCATTACTGTACCCCCAAATGGTTTCACATCTTGGAATAAAATTTGGAACCTAAAATTACCCCCGAAGTGGAAAGTTTTCTTGTGGAGAGCTGTGAGAGGAGTATTACCCACCACCATGAACCTATATAATTGAGGGTAGATGTCCCATTAGCATGCCCTTTGTGTGCTCTAAGCTCTGAAAATATTTTACACTCATTAGTACAATGTGAATTTTCTAAATGTGTGTGGAATATTTCGGGATTTGTTGTGCAGAGTACGGTGGATGATGACTTTGGTGTGTGGTTTGAATTATTGCTACGAAATGTTGATGAGAAACAATATATTTCTATGGTGGCCATTATGTACAATATTTGGATGCAACGGAATACGACGGTGTGGGAGCATAAGGTGGGTAGACCACGGCTTGTGTACGAACGAGCAATGGCTACTTTGTCGGCGTGGTGCTCGGCTACGGGCCGCATGGAGAGACAGCAGCCGCCTCATGCTGCTACTGCCGTCACTGGGCAGTCCGAGATGCAGCTCCGCTGCTCCTTGACGCAGCTTTTTCGGCCACAACACGAAAGGGGGCATACGACATTTTACTCCAGGATGCGAATGGAAATTTTTTGGCAGCCAAAAACGGTCCTTTACCGCTTTGTCAGGGACCCTTTATGGCGGAGGCGTATGCATGTAAGGAGGCCCTATCCTGGCTTAGGGATCGTGGAGTCACGAAGGTGGAGCTACGGTCAGATTGTTTGAACCTATGTCACGCACTTGGTAATTCAGCGACTGAGTTTCGCACTTATGATGGTTTAGCTGTTTCAGCATGTCGGGATTTGATGAATCTTTTAATTTCCTGCTCTGTTGTTTATTTTCCTCGTTCTTTAAATATTTTAGCTCATTCGTTAGCTCAGTCAGCCTCTACGCAGGCAAACTCTATGTTGTGGGAGGATAACCCTCCTTCCTTTATTTCGGCTTTGGTTGATTAATATATATACAGCAGTTTACTTTCAAAAAAAAAAAAGTTAGTAACTAGTGCTTGATACAACCACTTCCCTATGGATCGATAACTCGTATTCTGAGTATTATTTGTTTGCAAATATACTACGCATCATTTCTATAAGAAAGGCCTTAGGTTCGAATCTCATCCCAATTAGAGTTGGCATAATTGTTAAACATATACTACAAATATGTTAAAATGTATTAAAAAAAATATAATATAAAATTTAACATAAACTTTGGTCAAATAATTAACCCAACTAAATACATAGCATTATTCAATGATTATAAATCAAAAACTTTGAAAATCATTTGATTTTCTTTCATTTAAAAAAAATAAATTTAAGTTTAGTTTTTTTTTTTTTTTTCCGTTTAATTAATCTTCTTTTGATTATTGAGAATAAAACTTAACATTTCAATTATGCTTTTATCAATGCATGAAAACTTCTAAAGAAATTTATAAGTTAATTTTTACTATATCTATACTATATATAAAAACAAAATCCTGCAATTTTAACTTCCCGCCCAATTCCTAAAAAATCTGTCTCTTCCTAATAAAATATATTGATTTCTATTTTCCTATTCGTAGAGTAATTCTGGGTTAAAATTCAATTCTAATATTATAAAATACTGTAATACAATTTCTATTGTAATCTATCTATCCATCTATACATCTATACTATCTATAAAAATAAAATCCTGCAATTTTAACTTCCCGCCCAATTCCTAAAAAATCTCTCTTCCTAATAAAATAATTGATTTCTACTTTCCTATTCGTACAATAATTCTGGGTTAAAATTCTATTCAAATATCATAAAATACTGTAATACAATTCCTATTGTAATCTATCCAATTGTTATACCGTGCAACCGTGTGTACCATTCTTGGTACACACGGTTGAAAACGGCACCGTATAGTACTATGGGAGTAACGGTGCCGTTAGTGGCACCGTTTCACTCCTCCGATCGTTTAAAAAAAATATTATTATTATTACCATAAAGCGCCACTAGGTGCCTTTTTCCACCATTTCCAACGTTTCGTTTCCAACAAGCTACAGAGCTTCTTTGCACTATTGCAGTCTTCATCGCTCTCTCGGTCTACTCGGAGTCGCGATTTTCGCCGTCTTCATCTCATTGTCGCCGAAGCCGTGTTTTGTTCACCATTCTTCTAGCATTGTCACCATTTTCATCGCTTTCTTCCTCAGGTATAATGTATTTTTGTGATTTTTGACTGTTAACGTTCATATTCGCTATAGATTCTTGTGATTTTTTACTAGGGTTTTGCAATGCGATTTTGGATTTTTCTCAAACAGAGCAATACTCTGTTTTTTTTTTTTTTTTTTTTTTTTTTTTTTTTTGGTGTTTTTTGAAATGTTTGTGGACATATAGTGATGATATTATGGATATATAGCTTTATAATTGTGGATGTGTAGTTTAATACTTCTGCATGTATGAAAATATCATTCCTGTCTTCAATTAGGGTGTTTTTGAAATGTTTATGGACAAATAGTTGTGATATTATGGATATATAGCTTTATAATTGTGGATGTATAGTTTAATACTTCTGCATGTATGAAAATATCATTCTTGTCTTCAATTAGGGTGTTTTTGAAATGTTTGTGGACAAATAGTTGTGATATTATGGATATATAGCTTTATAATTGTGGATGTATAGTTTAATACTGCTGCATGTATCAAAATATCATTCTTGTCTTCAATTATGGTGTTTTTGAAATGTTTGTGGACAAATAGTTGTGATATTATGGATATATAGCTCTATAATTGTGGATGTATAGTTTAATACTTGTGCATGTATCAAAATATCATTCCTGTCTTCAATTAGGGTGTTTTTGAAATGTTTGTGGACAAATAGTTGTAATATTATGGATATATAGCTTTATAATTGTGGATGTATAGTTTAATACTTCTGCATGTATGAAAATATCATTCCTGTCTTCAATTAGGGTGTTTTTGAAATGTTTGTGGATGTATAGTTTAATAATTCTTATTTACAGAAATGGTGCGTGAACCTACACTGGGTGAGGTTCTTAGAGAAACAAATTAAAATGAAGAAGAACAGCAGCACTCCTAAATTCACAAGCAGCTGAGAGCTCTAATCCAACTAATGAAGAACACCCTGCTAGGCAAACAACCATTGCAGAGACTTCAACGAGAGGGTGCCAAACTTTGCGCAAAAGACGCCGAGCACCATAGACTAGAGAAAAAATGGGAGATTACTTCAGTACGAGGATGGGGCCAAAGTTGATGTTTGATCTTGTCCAGAGGCTCTCAACACAGTAGAAACAAGCTGTGGTTGATATTGGATTTGGTGGACTTCTACATCTCCAACTCTGCACCAATGAATCAAAGTTGGTGCAATACCTGCTGGACAAATTTAATGTTTTCAGGTGTGATTTTGTATTAGAGGATGATATTCTCCACATTGAAGAGGTAGATGTCGAATACACGTTGGGAATCCCGCGAGGGCGTATGGAGGTCAATGAGGGAACAAAGATGGAAGACAACTCAACCCGTGAATACAAACTGCTGCTGACTTCATGGAGAAGGAGGTGGGGTATTACAGCAGGCTCACCAATAACAACACAGATGCCAGATGAGATTGTTAGGAGAGCTAACCATGGTGATGAGTTCAAGAGGGATTTTGTAGTCTTTGTCGTTTCCTCCATGCTTCGAGGAAACACAACACGCTACTCCAAGTACAGAATCTTAAAGTCATTGATTCATGTTGATATGATTAAAGAATACAATTGGTGCGGCTACACATACAAATCTCTCATTGACTCGATAGAGACTTACAAAGAAGATAGACGCAGAACCTTTTGGGGGCCAATGACATTGATATTGGTCAGTTCTTATTGTCTTTAATCTAATTGCATGAATTTTATGTAGTTGTAGATGTATAATTAACAATTTATTATGGATATATATGCATGAAGCTTGGAATATACTCAGTTTATTAAGATCCTTTATGTAGTTCTGAATTTGTGGATATATAGTTTTAAAATTGTGGATATATAGTTTTAAAATTGTGGATATATAGTTATGTGATTATAGATATGTAGTACTCTGTGAATATATGAATGTATTACTCTGTGAACAGACTGTTAAGAATTCTGGATATATAGTAATGTATTTTTGGATGTATAGTTATGGATTTATGGATATATATGCATGAAACTTGGAATATACTCAGTTTATTAAGATCCTTTATTTAGTTCTGAATTTGTGGATATATAGTTTTAAAATTGTGGATATATAGTTATGTGATTATGGATATATATTACTCTGTGAATATATGAATGTATTACTCTGAGAACAAAAAGTTAAGAATTCTGTACATATAGTAATGTATTTTAGGATGTATAGTTATGATTTTATGAATATATATCAATGAAACTCGGAATATACTCAGTTTATTAAGATCTGAATATATATTTCCGAATTTGTGGATATATAGTTTTGTGATTATGGATATGTAGTACTCTGTGAATATGAATGCATTACTATGTGACCATGCAATTAAGAATACATGGGTAAATTGTTCTAAATTGATCTTTAACATAATCTTCTGTAATTTGTAGTTGTTCTACTTTGATCGAGTAGAATTCAAAGGAATGAAGGTCAACAGGACATACCCTAGCATACTTGCTTGGACGAGCACTCTTGTAAGAATGAGAGTCAAGGCTGAAAAAAAAGGCAGGGGGGTTTGGAAAGGGAAAGGTTGTCCCTAAGGTTAAGAAGCCAAGGACTGCTGCTACCACCTCACTGCAACAACCTGCAAGCACTGCTGTTGCTACAACCTCACTGCCACAACCTGCATTTACTGCTGCTGCTGCTACCACCTCACAGGCTACTACTTCTTCTACTCCTGCTACTGCAACACCGACACCACCTACAAATGAGCCACTCTCAAGTGTTGACCGGGTGACCCGTGTTCTCCAAAAGCTAGCATCAAATGTTCTAGATTTTGGTGAAGCTATGTCTGAAATTGGAAAGCAGGGCGCACCTATTGAAGTGATGAAGAAAGCATTCTCAGGGATATCAAACATGCTAGGTGCTGCAAGTGCAATTGAATCGACTTCCGTTCCAACTGCCTCTCAGTTGGATGACATATTCTTTGGGAGTGAAACCTTCACAGCTGCAGCGGATTCGTTGGTGGAAGCATTTCAGAAGACAACAAGAACCATGGAAATTGAAGCACCATCATTTGATTTGGGAATACACTGCAATGAATCCCAACCGCAGCCACATGAGCAAGAAACAGAGCAAGTAGTTGAAGAGGAACAACCATTGGATGCTTTGGTTCAACAAATTGGAGAAGATGCAGGACTGTCAACGCCCTTGGGAGGAAAAGTAACTCCTCCACTTGTTAGAGTCCCATTTCAAAGATATGTTCATCATGCCCCTACTGCTGATGCTGATGTTGATGACTTTGATCGGTAAATTGACAGTTTGTTATTTACATTTAGCTTTAACATTATGAATTTATAGTTCTAAGATTATGAATATAAAATTATGAACATTTTTACAACTGTGAACATATAGCTTTGAAATTGTGGATATATAGATATAAAATTATGAACATTTTATATCTGTGAATGTATAGTTCTATGATTATGGACATATAGGTTTAATATTATGGATATGAAGTTCTAACACTATGGATATATAAACAACAGTGTCATGCAAGAAAGTGAGTCTGATGTTGAGGACATGACTGTTAGGAAGAGACCCCAGCGATGATTCAGGAACAAACCTCTTTGTCTGAGGTCACCATACTGGACACAGAATGCAGGTTTTATACGCACTGCAACTCCCCGGGAAAAATCATCTCAAACTATGCATTCTTGAGTGTGTCTAACAAACACCCAGAAGAGTATGTTTGAACACGTATATTTATAACAAACTTTTAATTACTTAGATTGTTCATATTATTATTATTATTATTATTATTATTATTATTATTATTATTATTATTATTATTATTATTATTATTATTATTATTATTATTATTATTATTATTATTATTATTATTATTATTATTATTATTATTATTATTATTATTATTATTATTATTATTATTATTATTATTATTATTATTATTATTATTATTATTATTATTATTATTATTATTATTATTATTATTATTATTATTATTATTATTATTATTATTATTATTATTATTATTATTATTATTATTATTATTATTATTATTATTATTATTATTATTATTATTATTATTATTATTATTATTATTATTGTTATTATTGTTATTATTGTTATTATTGTTATTATTGTTATTATTGTTATTATTGTTATTATTGTTATTATTGTTATTATTGTTATTATTGTTATTATTGTTATTATTGTTATTATTGTTATTATTGTTATTATTGTTATTATTGTTGTTATTATTATTGTTATTATTATTATTATTATTATCATTATTATTATTATTATTATTATTATTATTATTATTATTATTATTATTATTATTATTATTATTATTATTATTATTATTATTTTGGTGTTGTAGTGAGCTATGGTGACTACTACCTAACAAGGCGTCACTTCTCAACTTTGAGCAACGACGAGCTGGATATAGACTTCTTGAATGTTTGGTCTTTGCGGCTAACTTTGAAGAACACAGAACGTGCTGTTGGGAAACCAAAACGAGTATTCTTCACCACACTTCCACATGTAAGAGTTATTTTTGACATGCAGATGCATATTTTTAAAAATCTGGCTGTGTGGCATTATAATTCTAGATGTATAGCTTATAATTTTTTGGATATATAGTACTCTAAGCCTTTTGAATACTCATTTTTTCATTCTGTGTATTCAAAAACAGCTGCAGCTTGATCCATCTGATGATTAGATGAAAAGTCTCCCGGCCGAGAAAAAGATGGAAAATTTCAATGATAGATTGAATTATGAAATATCAAGTTTTGGAAACCTGGAAATCAATGATGCAGACCTTGTAAGATCTATTACACACACTCAATTTAAGAATTTAAGAATTTATTATGGATAAATATGCATGAAGCTTGGAATATACAAAGTTTATTAAGATTTTTTATTTAGCTCTGAATTTGTGGATATATAGCTTTAAAATTGTGGATATATAGTTATGTGATTATGGATATGTAGTACTCTGTGAATATATGAATGTATTACTCTGTGAACAGACTGTTAAGAATTCTGGATATATAGTAATGTATTTTTGGATGTATAGTTATGAATTTATAGATATATATGCATGAAGCTTGGAATATACTCAGTTTATTAAGATCTTTTATAAAGTTATGAATTTGTGGATATATATTTTTAAAATCGTGGATATATAGTTATATGATTATGGATATATAGTACTCTGTGAAATATGAATGTATACCCATGCAGTTAATAATACATGGGTATGTAGTTGTTCAAATTTGATCTTTAACATAATCTTCTGTAATTTCAATTTATCATGTCCATAAATATTAACATCGCTATACCTTTTGTTTTGGAATTAGATATTTTTCCCAATGCATCGCCATGCACACTACTTTGTTGTGTGCATAAATGTCAAGGAATCCAAGGTTCAGGTGATAGACAACAAGGAATTGCATGCTGGTGTTTCAGAGCTTGATAAATATGTGGACTGTCCATATACACTGGTAGCTTATATTATATTAAAAAACCCCTTATTGTCACCTATATATTGAATTTAAAACATTATGAACATTGAGCTAAGTTTTTACCAGATTGAAGCATTCAAGGCGTACCTGGCAGCAGGACAATCCACCTTGACTCCCAAACTAAACAGCATGCCAGTAGAGTTCCTTGCCATGGACTGGAAAAATGCTGAGAATGTCACCAACTGTGGCATATATGTAATACGACATATGGAGACTTACATGGGTGGAGCTCTCGAGAACTGGGATCCTGGGTTTAAGAAACACTAGTTTTTGCCCCGTGCGATGCACGACATAAAATTTAAGTAACTTTATTATTGATAATATTTTAAAAACAATAAAATAAAATATTAATCATGAAATTAAAACTTATTCTGAAATGTATTTTTCTTTAACAGTACTAAATTGGTTGTTATATCGAACATCACATATTGTTAGCATATATTATAAAGAATTGTGTTATAACATACCACATGAGATTTAAAAAGTGTACATTAAAATAATTATATATATATATATATATATATATATATATATATATATATATATATATACACACACACACACACACACACACACACACATTTTTATAAAAAAAATTAAAAATTAGGAAATCAAACAATATACAATAAAAAAATTATGAAATTAAATTTTCTTATATATAAAAACATTTATTAATATGATTTGCAATTAAAGCCTATAGTACATATACTTGACAATATATAAATAAAAAATACAGTATCATCACCCTACATTGAAACTAACTACGAAAATCTTTTCTTAAACATTGCTTAATAATAATAATTATATACGTACAACATATATAAATCTAAACTAAAATAAAACCTGCAATGCTAAGCCCAATAAACATTTAATTATCTATCCACATAACCCAGTTACGTTGCATTTCAGCCCAATACCTGAGCCCATTAACCCAATTATAAAACCTCATTACTAAATCCTAATCCATATTTTTTGACGATTGCGCTTCGGTCTACTCTGTTGCGTTCGTCATTCTCTCTAAAATGTTCACTGACTTACGCGAACCTTCTCTGTTTCCGGCGTCTTGACACACTCGATTTTAAATCATCGCACGTCCAAGTAATCCACTGCTAAAAAACTTTTCAGATAATCTGACCGTAGCTTTTGGCCGTTGTGGAATTGCTTTCTTCCCCAAATGCCGATCTGAAAAATCGGGTGACCGGAGCAAATCTAAAACAAACTAATATATATAGTATCATCTTCAGGTAAAACTTATTGTTTAAAACGAAATTAAGAAATACATCATATTTTCTAATTACTTAATATCAGTTCAATAATTATTTGTTTAAACTTATTCATCTCTCCAATATTATTGTTCATGCAACTGATTTAAATTTTAAAAAACTTTTTTTTCAATTTAATAACTGATTTAGTAACTTTTTTTAAAAAAAAATTCTCTCTCAAAACTATATTAGAATGAACAATTAAATTGTTGTCGATCAACAAAATTGTAAGAATAAAAAAACAGGTTAATCTTATTTTTTAAAATTGGATACTCTAATTTTTTTTTCCAGTAAACAATAAATTAATTTATATAATAAAATGTTAAATTAAAAATACTGGAATGTATTACCTGCTTCATCATTAAATAACAATAATTGTAGATTAACATGTATTGAAAATAGATAAGTATGATGCATTATATACCTTAAAATGATGCAATTTCATTTAATTGGTATTTAATACCTTAAAATGATGCAATTTCATTTAATTGGTATTTAATACCTTAAAATGATGCAATTTCATTTAGGCGGGAAATTGATTGGCAAAAAACATTTTGCTATTATATAGAGTAAGATAAGATATGCGCACAAATGTAAGAGTAACATAAATATATTACATTCAAACTACATTAAAAAAGGATAACAAAATTATAATAAACTAATTATTTATTTTTCTTAATTTACAGGCTAGCTTCATTTGTGAGTTGAGGGAAAAGTATGCTGCTTGTATCATCACATCAAAACTGAACACCGTCGTAAGACAGGTCATGGAAGCTGCAAAGATTGAAGACAAGAAGAAGTAAAAGTGCAAAGATCATTGAACGTTTTTTGTTATGATCAAACATTGTTTTGTAACAACTTTATTGCAATTGTTGCAATTTCTGATCTTATGAATTTCACGGATTGTTTTGTAATAACTTTATTACAATTTTTGCAAATTCTGATCTATGAAATTCACGGAATATATAGTTCTCATATTATGGATATATAGCTTTAAGATTGTGTATATATGGATATAAAATTATGAACATTTTACATAAGTGTAAACATAAAGTTCAAATATTCATGAATTTATATTTCAAAGATTATGGACATATAGGTTTAAGATTGTGGATATATTGATATAAAGTTAAGAATATTTGTACAACTGTGAACATAACATTTTACATAAGTGTAAACATCAAGTTCAACTATTTATGAATTTATATTTATAATATTATGGACATATAGCTTTAATATTGTACGTGGATATATTGATATAACATTATGAACACTTTTACTAATTTGACATACAAGTCCAATAATTTGTTGTCATATAGTTCTCAGAATATGGATGTATAGCTCTAATATTATGGATATATAGCTTTAGTATTATGGATATATAGCTTTAATATTATGGATATATAGCTTTAAACCTGCAAAGCAACAAGTATTGAAATTTTGAATACACAGATCAAAAACATGTAAATTGATATCCTCAAAACAGCTAACAACTTGTATTAACCCCAATCTCAATCTACAACTGCATTATCATCTAAATCATTACTAAACTGACAAAACTCCGAACTCCCAGAACTTGGATGTACAAGGTACCCATCCCCGGCAATCTCAGATAGACTTTCCAAAACCAACGACTGAACAACACCCTTTGTACTCGAAGCAACTTTATTTGCAGCACTCCTCCTCCCCCTTGCAACACTGTACTTCTTTTCAATAACACTACTCCTCCTTACATTACGCTCACCTTTTGATCTCCGATTTGAAAGATTTTGAATGACACCACTTGAAGATGAAACACCACACTCTTCAATATGCACATAGCCAATCTCAGCTTCAACCTTTTTCTTTGCATCCTCAACTGCTTCATCGCAGAACTGCCTAGTTACACTATTATCTTGACTAGATGCAATCAATCTTTGAAAATTTTCTACAAATCTCCACAACCCAAATTGAATGAAGGACACCAGCTCTATAAAACATTGGACCAGTATTCACATCCCTACCATCAGCAACCTTTTTAGTCCACCTTTTCGTGATTTATTTATTAGGGATACTAGAAACACAATGTATATGAAGAATACGTAAACAATGGCAACATAAAATTCCCAACTCGGAAATCAACTTGCAACTACACGAAATGTCCAAGGTTGCCAACATAAAACTAACTTCATGCCTTATAATATCTATATCTGGACGCCATACATGATACTTGAACTGCCAGCCATCATTCAACACCATTTCTTGATGACAAGCATTGTCTTTCATAAATTGTTCCTCAAACAAAAAATATATCTCAATCGTATATACCTCTCTAGCGTGTAAAAGAAGTTTCACGTGCTCCATCATCATAGTGGGTACCCCTTGAGCACAACGAAAATCTTCACCATTCTCTTTGCTTCTCCATTCAGAAATTACACTAACAAATGATGAATAAAAATCATAAAGACCCGCAGTCTTAGACAGCCTTCTTGAAATCGAATGATTAGTAGTTTCACTCCTTTGCGACGATAAAATGCCCCCTGAAAAATAACCCTTGTTGAATGCTGGACACCACTTCTCCCTACAGTCATACAGCTTTTGTATCCAACTATTCTTGTGACACTTATAGTCAGTCACCAATCTGAAAATTATAAGACATATGTTCAGAACTCTAATGTTATATATCCACAATTCCAATACTATAAATCCATAAATTGAATGCATATAATTCAGAGACAAACAGGAAGCTCACTGCTTCACTACTACATGTTCAGACAACTAATACTATATATCCATAATTCTAATGCTATATATTCACAATTCCAATACTATAAATCCATAAATTGAATGCATGTAATTCAGAAACAATCAGAAAGTTTCATGCTTTACTACTACATGTTCACATAATTCTAATAGTATATATCCATAATTCTAATACTATATATCCATAATTGTAATATTAAATATCCATAATTCCTTTACTGGAATGAAAAAAAATAAAAAAATAGTGGACATACCTTGTCCAATAAAATTCAAACTCAGCTTCAGTCTCTGTGTATTTCAACGCACAGTTAAACATATCCAAGAAATCCTTATTATTCCTTAACGCCTTGATATGCTTCTTCGAATTCTCACCAATATGCAATATCCAAAGACGATGACGTGATGTTGGAAACACCTGACAAATAGCAGCAACCATGGATGCACATTGATCTGTCATGATAGACTGTGGACACTTCCCATTCATAGATCTTTAAAATGCTCTAAACAACCACACAAATGATTCTATCCTCTCATTCATAAAAAAAACCACATCCAAACATTACATTCATGCAGTGATGGTTCATCCCTACAAAAGGGCCACAAATCATATCATATTTATTAGTGCAATATGTTGTATCATGCACTAACAAATCCCTAAAAAACTCATAGTCTTGTCTCATCCGACCATCCCTCCAAAAAAAACTGCACAGTCTTGAATCGCAATCAACTTCAAAATCGAAGAAAAAATCAGACTCAGTCGACTGCCTCTTCCTAAATATTTCAATTAATGAGTTCGAATCTGTTCCATCCAAACGCTTTGATGTATCAGAAGCAATCGAATTATAAGCATCTCGATTAGTGAAACCAATTAATGGAGATCACCCTGCTTGATGTTTCAAAAACCTAATACTATCTGTCATTGCAACACCACTCTTCTTCAAATCTTTTAAATATAACAGCTGATTATCACCCACATTTCTATGTGAACGGAGAAGATGACTCTTGTCTACCGCACATAACTCGTGGTTGTGCACTTTTACGTGTTTTGTAACCGTCCACAACCCATCCTCACCCACGTCAAACTGAACACATGCACCACACCCTGTCCTTATGTCCATTTTTTAATATGCCCTAACACCAGCATTTGCCTCAACCTTAAAACCAGCTTTAGAACACATAAACATCTTCATTTGGACTGTTTTACTATATACCTTGCAACGTTGATTACCCTTCCTCACACTAAAACCAACTCTATATGCATAATTGTTATACAACTCATAAGCTTCAACCCCGTTACTTACAACAACACCAACCAAATCTTCATCAACTGCAAATGCAATATATAACCTCAAGTATAACAAATAATACACATTCCATTGAAAATATAATTCCTAAGTAGAGGGGGTGCGGGGAATGCCGAATAAATCCAGCCATGCTCTACAAAAGGAATGACATTTTCCATGGAAAAAGAATGAAAATATAACAATGCTGAACAGTGTGAATTATGAGCATATAAAACTACATATAAACCTGGAATTGAAAAAGAACCATCAATGTCTAACTCTATTGGATCTAAACTTGATGAATCAACAACAACATCTTCACTGACTGCATAATGTTACAAGCCAGAACAGAGTATCAGTTTAGAAATTTGTGGATATATAGTATTAGAATTCTGGATATATAGCTCACAATTTCTGGACATAAAGTTCAATAATTATGGATATACAATCCAGAACAGAGTATCCGTTCACAAAATCCTGGATATATACTATTATAATTCTGGATATATAGCTCACAACTTCTGGTTATATAGTTCAAAAATTATGGATATATATTTCGTTCATTCAGAAAACCATAAACACATAAACACCCAAAATTACGAATGATCTCAGACTAGAATGACCCTCATCACATACGTTGTATACAATCACACTAAATATAAACACCTAAACAATATATCACACTGCAACAATCAAAATAATCGCAAACGATCACAAATCCATAAAAAACCAAATGCAAAATAACCTGGAACAATATGCAATTCATCAACTGCTTGATCTCTCTGATCTACTGCCTCCTCCATCATATGATCCATACAAGAAATCAGGAAAACGACTGCGATTGCTATTGCTATTGCGATTTCACGTATACTAAAATCAAAACACCAAAGTACCAAAATTCGCAAAACTACCAAAACTTTGAAAGAGTGCAAAAACCGCAAATACGATATGAATAACGCCGTTAACGGCCATCCAAATTTTTTATTTTATTTTATGCTAGTCGTGTCGTTTTTTAATAAAACGGCGCCGTTTTGCAACCGTATGCACGACATAATTTGGGTAATCTATCTATCTATCTATACATCTATACTATATACAATTTTAACTTCTAGCCCAATTCATAAAATACTATAATACAATTCCTATTGTAATCTATCTATCTATCTATCTATCTATACATTTACATTTATACTATATATAAAAACAAAATCCTGCAATTTTAACTTCCTGCCCAATTCCTAAAAAATCTCTCTTCCTAATAAAATATATTGATTTCTACTTTCCTATTCGTACAATAATTCTGGGTTAAAATTATATTCTAATATCATAAAATACTTTAATACAATTCCTATTGTAATCTATAAATCTATACTATCTATACTTCTATACTATATACAAAAACAAAATCCTGCAATTTTAACTTCCCGCCCAATTCCTAAAAAATATCTCTTCCTAATAAAATATATTGATTTCTACTTTCCTATTCGTACAGTAATTCTGGGTTAAAATTCTATTCTAATATTATAAAATACTGTAATACAATTCCTATTGTAATCTATCTATCTATACATTTATACTATATATAAAAACAAAATCCTGCAATTTTAACTTCCTGCCCAATTCCTAAAAAATCTCTCTTCCTAATAAAATATATTGATTTCTACTTTCCTATTCGTACAATAATTCTCGGTTAAAATTCTATTCTAATATTATAAAATATTGTAATACAATTCCTATTGTAATCTATCTATCTATCTATCTATCTATCTATCTATCTATCTATCTATCTATCTATACTATATATAAAACAAAATCCTGCAATTTTAACTTCCTGCCCAATTCCTAAAAAATCTCTCTTCCTAATAAAATATATTGATTTCTACTTTCCTATTCGTACAATAATTCTGGGTTAAAAGAAAAACATATACACTTTGGGTTAATATTTCCCAAACCCCCCTAATAATAAATAATAATTTTTTTTTATCGCGGCACTGGCCGCGGCTATGAAGTCCGGAATTGGCCTCCTCCGCGGCTGCTTTGCCGGCTGAACCGGTGATTAATTTTTTTTTTTTTAATATTTTTTATAGGTTTTAAAGTATCAAAAGTTCGGCAAGGCATAACTTTTGACTCGGTTGTCCGTTTTGGACAAATATTTTTTTGAAATCGCGTATTTTTTAAAGATCTATCCACTGCAAACTGCCGTAGGCGGTTTGGCCCACTAATTTCTAAAAAAAAATGCTTTATTGAATAGGTTCTAAGAAAAAACTATGAGAACCTTATGTTTTATTAATGAATTTTAAAAATTTTTAATTAAAAAATGTCATGTGTATTATTTAATAATCTCTCTTTTTAATTGGTTAAAATATTTAATTATGAAAAATTAAGGAATAATTAATGATGGTAATAGAAATCCTAGAAGAATATATAATTGAAGAATATTTAATTATTATTTTATTATTGTGACTCACGGAATACAATACAAGAATATTTAATTATTGTTATATTATTATTGTGCCTCACGGTCATTATATACTAACAGAACTTGAAAAAAAAACTAATAATAATAATAATATAATAATAATAATAATAATAAAAGTGGTAATAATAATATATAAAAGTAATTAAGTGTTAATAATAATAGTAAGAATATTAAGTAAGAATTATAATATAAAATAAATCGTAATAATTAACAACTATAGTCTAGGATTAAATTTGAAATTTTCAGGAGATAAGCGACCTCTGGTGAAATTAACTCTTAATTAATTATATATCGATTTAAATATTCTTAATATATTACAACAATTCCATTACGTGCATCGCACGGGTGAAAATACTAGTTGTTATAACAATATCTATTGTAACCTTATATTTTGAATTATTTATTATCACCATCTGTTGACAGCAATTGTCATTGACAAACTCTCAAAATAATTTGTCTCAACAACGAATGCAAATTATAAAAAAAAAAAAAAAAAAAAAAGAAATCAATGATTTCATTACTGCATATGGATGAAAAGTATGTAGCCACTTTATTGCTCTTATTAAATTAAAAAATTAGTAGCTACACAAATATATATATATATATATATATATATATATATATATATATATATATATATATATATATATATATATATATGCATATAATTAATTAATTTAGAAATTAGAATTAGATGTCTATAATGCCTCTATTTAAAAAGAATTATTCAAAAAAAAAATTTAAAAAGAGATATAATTTCATTAGTTATATTATCTTTATTTTCTACAATTCAAAAATTTCTTACCTTCAAATTTATTAATGTACTAGTTTTTTTACGCGATTGGAATAATGCCCAATGTTTTTTTTTTTAAATAAGTACTTTAAAGTATATCAATGCAAGATTATATGAGAATTGTTCATGCATAGATAATTGAATGTTGAATTTGCGTATTTAAATAGGTAATTCTAAGTTTACAAATGCAAGATAATATAGTCAAGATAGATTATAATTGTCAATAAAATAATTGTATAGGTATGATTGAAACCAAATACGGGACATAAGGGAGAGCAAATAAAAATCAGGGCATAAAATATTAAATATATACTAATATTGAAGATCTAACTGCCAAACAAAGACATTGCGAGGTATTTCTCACTCTAATTTATTGTGTAATTTGAATACTCCAATTATAAAGTTAGTATATCTTTGATTGGGGTGGTCACTTTTGGACCACCCCTTGTATTCATCTTCTTAGGGTGGTCATTTGTTGACCACCCGTCTCTTAGGTTTAGGCCGAATGGCCTTTGGTGTTGACCATTCGACCAATGGCTTGCTTTGTGAGGCCAATATGGCCCTTTGTTTATGAGACCACTTCTGGGTCTTTGTAGAACCTTTTGTTTTTGAAATGCAATAAATGTACAGTTTATTAAAAAAAAATACTCTTTTGTTTATAAATTTCACAAGTAGTTAATATGATTGGTTTAATTATTTTTTATTTTTTAAAACAATTATTATTATTATTATTATTATTATTATTATTATTATTATTATTATTATTATTATTATTATTATTATTATTAAATATATGTATACCCTTAGGTCATTTTACATGTTAATCTAAACAGTTAATTTTTTCAAATATCTTTTTACCAACCGTTGATATAATTTGCTGGTCAAATTCGCTAATATAATTCGAGTGTTAACCGCTAACTCCGGATTGTTAAACAATGACATTGTGATGTAGTTCTCACTTCAATTTGTTGTGTGATTTGAATACTCTCTTTATCTACAAATCTCTCAAGTAGTTAATATGATTGGCTTTATTAATTATATTCTTTTTAAAAAATTTCATGGTATTAATAAAATACCTGGTAAATAAAGATGAGAACTGATTGTATTATATTTTCTGAACTTGATTACAATGAGATCAGATGATGTGAATATATAGAATAGAGAGTCACAGTGCGACAATGATAAGAAGTAGAGAGTCACAGTGTGACAAGGATAAGAAGTTCTGAACAGACTCATATACATAGAGTCCTAATACTCCCCCTCAAGCACAGTGTATACTAGTAACCTGTAGCTTTTCCCTTAAGGAAGAAAATCTAGGTCCAGGCAGAGCTTTGGTGAAGATATCAGCAAGTTGATCCTTTGTGGAGATGAAGTTGACTTGGATATCGCCCGAAGCTACTCGATCACGAACAAAATGATAATCAATCTCCACATGCTTGGTGCGCGCATGAAAGATTGGATTGGCACTCATATATGTAGCTCCTAGATTATCACACCATAATTTTGGAATGGAAATACCCGGAATCTGTATCTCACGCAATAATGACATAATCCATAGAACCTCAGCACAAACATCTGCAAGAGCTTTGTATTAAGCCTCAGTGGATGACCTGGCAACAGTTCTCTGTTTCTTGCAAACCCACGATATAAGATTACTCCCCAAGAAAACAGCAAAACCACTCGTGGATTTTCGATCGTCAGGACAACCAGCCCAATCAGAATCAGAGAAAGCATGAATGTCTCTAGATGAGCACCGTCGTATGCGTAAACCATGATCAACTGTTCCCTTAACATACCTGAGTACACGTTTGAGCTGTTCCCAGTGTGATATGGTGGGGGCATGCATATGCTGGCATAACTGATTAACGGCAAAGGATAGGTCAGGTCGTGTGACAGTGAGATATTGCAGTGCTCCAGCTAGACTCCTGTACTGTGTGGGATCATCATATAGATCTGAATTGAAGGGGACAGTTTTCGAGACAGAGATAGGTGTGGAAAGGGGTTTGCATTCAAACATTCCAGCCCGTTTTAAAATATCATTCATATACCGTTGTTGAGATAAAATAATCCCATTGTCACTCTTAACTGTTTCAATACCCAGAAAAAAATTTGGTTCACCAAGATCTCTGATTTTGAATGTAGCAGACAGTTTGGACAAGAGCTGAGACATAATACCTTGATCACTTCCCATTACAAGAATGTCATCCACGTACACCAATAGATAAACCAAAGCAGAGTCTTTAGAGTAATAGAACAGAGAGACATCTGTCTTGGATGCTTGAAAGCCAACCGATAGTAAGAACGTATGTAGTCGATTAAACCAAGCTTTGGGAGCTTGTTTTAACCCATACAGAGATCTTTTTAACAAACAAAAATGATTCGGGAAGTTAGCATCAATATAACCAGGGGGTTGCTTCATATAAATTGTTTCAGCCAGATTACCATTCAGAAAAGCATTATGAACATCTAGCTGTTTGATAGACCACCCAGATGATAAAGCTAGAGATAGAAGGAGTCTTACAGTCGTAGGCTTTACCACTGGACTAAAAGTGTCGAAGAAGTCCTGACCTGGAACCTGATTAAAACCTTTCGCAACCAGCCTGGCTTTATGCCTTTCAATAGCACCATCAGCCTTTCTCTTCGTACGAAACACCCATTTACAGCCAATAATATTCATATCTGCAGTGGGTGGAACTAGAGACCATGTGTGGTTATGCAGGAGAGCATTGAATTCTTGGTCCATGGCTTCACGCCACTCAGGATATTTGACAGCTTGAGAGTAACATGTGGGTTCCGTGGGATGCACTTGAGCTGCTAGAGCAAAAAGAGGAGCATCTGCGTTGCTGCGAGTGGCCATAGAGTGAGTACGGACATTGGGGCCTGATGGACCACCCACGTGGACGGCCTCGTCGGCGAGCAACAGGCTCCACAGGATCACCCGACGAGGCAGCCTGTCCAGGATCCACGGCTGGTTCGAATGAAGCAGGTAGCGGCGGTTCTGGCAGCTCATCATTGGACACGGCAGGAATAGGTGTGCTGTGACTGAGAACAGATTCCACCCAAGGTCCAGAAAACGGAGTAGATAGATCCTGCAAAGAAGTTTTAGTAGCAAAGCTGAAAACTTCTTCATCAAATCTGACATGCCTGCATGTGTAAATCTTATTAGTATGTAAGTCCATGCATCTGTACCCCCTAAAGGACTCAGGATAACCTAGGAAGACACATGGAGAAGACCTGTATGACATCTTATGACGATTATATGGCCGAAGATGAGGGTAGCATAAACACCCAAAGACACGAAGAAAAAGATAGGAAGGAGGGGATTTATGTAACAGGAGATGAGGACTGGAGTTATTTAATACAGAAGATGGCATTCTGTTAATTAAATAGACAGCAGTCTCAAAGGCAAAATCCCAAAATTTCAAAGGAACAGAGGCATGAGCTAGAAGAGCCAGACCAGTTTCAACAATGTGACGATGTTTTCGTTCAACACGACCATTCTGTTCATGTGTATAGGCACAGGATTGTCTATGTTGAATTCCTAATTGAACAAACAAAGAATGCAACTTTTTGTACTCAGCACCTAAATCAGACTGAATGGCCTTTATTTTGCAATTAAAGGACCGTTCAACAAGAGTACGAAATTTATCAAAGATGACATAAAGATCAGACTTTAATTTCATAGGAAAGAACCATGTATAACGGGAATAGTCATCCACAAAGATCACAAAATAACGGAAGCCAGAAATAGATAAAGTGGGCGCAGGACCCCAAATGTCTGTGTAAATAAGATCTAGGACTTGAGAACTAGAGGAAGCAACACGGGGGAGGGGAAAACGGGCAGATTTGCCTAATTGACACGCATTGCATAAAGAATTATGACAACGAATATTATCACGAGACCCACTAACCAAACAAGAACGAAGTATATGGCTAAGAACACGGTTATGAGGATGACCTAGACGATTGTGCCAAGTGGAAGCCGAGGCACGAACGGAAATAAACGCTGACGGAGACGAACTAGGTAATGAAAGTGTGTATAGTCCCCCCGAACTATTGCCCCGAAGAAGTATTTCCTTGGTATTGATATCTTTTACAACAAAAAAGGAGGGGTGAAACTCAAAAAAGACTTTATTATCGGATGCAAACTTCTGAACAGATAATAAAGAATTAGACAAACGCGGAACGTGAAGTATATCAGACAATGTAAATGATCTAGAAGGGGTATTAAAAGAGGCATGGCCAACATGACTAATAGATAAACCCATACCGTCACCGACACGTAAAGTGTCATTACCAGTGTACTTCTCCGATGTAGAAAGGGCAACGATGTTCGGAGTTGCATGATTTGTGGCTCCAGTGTCCGGAACCCAAGTATGAGAATTTGACGAGGTTTTAGCAACTAAACCATTCTGAAACACCAAATTAGCCTGAGAACCCGGAGCCCCTGAATATCGCCGAAAACAGTTGACTCCCGTGTGACCGAAACTTTTGCAAATTTGACACGGATCATTATAGCGCCAAAAACAATTGGCTCCCGTGTGACCAAAACGTTTACAAATTTGACACGGATCATCATAGCGCCAAAAACAATTGGCTCCCGTGTGACCAAAACGTTTACAAATTTGACACGGATCATCATAGCGCCAAAAACAATTGACTCCTGTGTGGCCGAAACCTTTACAGATTTGACACGGATCATCGAAGCCACGTTGCTGACCTCCACGGTAATTAAGGTTGCCATCACAGCGCTGCATCTTCTTAATTTTATGAATCACAAAACCCTAGCTAACTGATACCAGATGAGAACTGATTGTATTATATTTTCTGAACTTGATTACAATGAGATCAGATGATGTGAATATATAGAATAGAGAGTCACAGTGTGACAATGATAAGAAGTAGAGAGTCACGGTGTGACAAGGATAAGAAGTTCTGAACAGACTCATATACATAGAGTCCTAATAATAAATATATAGCATTATAACTTTGATATTTAATTAAAAAATAGTGCACAAAAAGGGAAAATTATATTATGCACCGCGGTGCATAATCGATTATGCACCGCGCATCAAAACGACGTCGTTTTGTTAAATGAAAAGAAACGGTATTTGTTTTCCGCCGTTTCGCACCCTTCTACAAAAAGTAACTATGTTATTCATTTTCATTTTGTATACACTGCAGTTTCAATTCAACACAACTACAGTTTCATTTCGATATAACTACAGTTTCATTCGATATTTATAGACTCAAATATGTGAAAATGTTATTTAATTTTATTTTATATGCAATATAGTTTTATTAAAACACAACTACATGATCATTTTGATATAATTACAGCTTCATTGTACAAAATACACTCAAATATGTGAAATGTTATTCATTTTCATTTTATATACACTGCAGTTTCATTTCACCGCAACTACAATATCATTTTGATATGACTGCAGTTTCATTTGATAATATAAAAATAATACGTGAGGCAGTGTCGGTTTAGATGTACTGTAGTGTCAGTTGGTGTTTAATACAAAAAACATGCGGACTCAGTTAACGGTAACGGCGGGCCGTTTCTTTACTTAAAGAAATGGCGCCGTTTTTTACCGCGGTGCATGTGCACTGCGGTCTACGATATAACGACTGACAAAAAAAGATAATAGACAATGTAGTGAATATAATCAATTGATGAATTTGAATGTAAAGAATTTTTACATTGGAGAAATATAAGGACAATATAACTAATAAAATTATTTCTCTTAGTTAATTTATTGATAATGAATACTTTTTTTTTCGATAAAGACATTGTTGGGACAATGTAGCAAATATAATCAATTGATGAATTTGAATGTAAAAGATTTTTATATTGGAGAAAAATAAAGACAATATAACTAATGAAATTATTTCTCTTATTTAATTTATTGATAATAAATAATTTTGTTTGAATAAACACATTGAAGACACATAATTCTAAAATAAAGAAATGCATATGTATTATTCTAAAATTATGAATTTATAGCTTTATAATAATGAACATATAGTTCAGTAATTATGAACATAGAATTATGTCCACCTTGCAAGGTGGACACAGTTACACCGCATAAGTATTCGACACAAATTATGTTGTGCAACCGAATGCACCTTGCAAGGTGCATACGGTTGCAAAACGGCGCCGTTTTGGTTAAAAAAATGCGCGTCCTACTTAAAGAAGAAATCAGATTCGATTCCCGGCAATAGCATATTTATATATCCAGAAATTCATAACTATATATCCAGAAATTCATAACTATATATCCATAAATTCATAACTATATATCCACAGTGAATGAATGAAGTAAATATCTACAATGAATAACTAAATATCCACAATGAATGAACTAAATATCCATAAATTCATAACTATATATCCACAAATTTATAACTATATATCCATAAATTCATAACTATATATCCACAATAATGCTATTGCCGAGAATCGAACCGGAATTTTTTTTTTTTAAAGTGAGACGCGCGTTTTTAGTCAAAACGACGTCGTTTTGCATCGTATGCACCATGCGCATGGTACATTCGGTTGCACAGCATAACTATTGACTATTCGATTGACCCTATTACATGTAAACTTTCTCAACCTATTGAAGCCCAACGTGTCAAAAGGCTCTTATTTAAGAAACCTTATTTTAATGGCTTCTTATTTTAGTTTTTTTTTTTTTTAATTTTTTTAATTTATTAGGGGGTTTGAGAAAGATTAACCCAAAATGCATATGAGTTGTTTTAGTTTTTAGCAGTTTGGAGCAAATTGCTAAGTTATTAAATACTATTTTTAGTGTTTTGATTAAATATAAAAGGTTAAACAGCTGAATTTCTTAAAATTTTAACAAATTTGTCAAATAATCAAATTACAACAACAACAACAACAGTAGTAGTAGTAGTAGTAGTAGTAGTAGTAGTAGTAGTAGTAGTAGTAGTAGTAGTAATAATAATAATAATAATAATAATAATAATAATAATAATAATAATAATAATAATAATCTAAACAGAACTATATACAAAATAAAATTAAAATTAACAAAAGAAAAAAAAAAAAAAAAAAAAAAAAAAAAAAAAAAAAAAAAAAAAAGACAAAGGGGAGTCACGGGCTCCCTTTGTAAATGATTTGGGATCATTTTGATCCCACATTGGAAATGTTTGAAAATATGCGCTTTTGAGCTCCTCTATATAAGAGGTACATACATAATTTTTTGCCCATCAATAAGCAAGTATTATGAAGTCAAAAGGTTCTTATTTAAGAAACATTAGTTTTGTCTTCTTATTTTAGTTATTTATTTATTTATTTATTTATTATTTATTATTAGTGGGGGTTGGGAAAGATTAATCCAAAATGTATGCGTTGTTTTTGTTTTTTTTTTGTTTGTTTGTTTTTTTTTTTTTTTTTTTTTTTTTTTGCAGTTTGGAGCAACTTACTGAGTTATTAAATAATATTTTTGGTGTTTTGATTAAAGATAAATTGTTAAAATGACGAATTTGTTAATAATCAAATAATAATAATAATAATTATAATAATAATAATAATAATAATAATAATAATAATAATAATAATCCAAACAAAACGATATACAAAATAAAATTAAAAATAATAATAGGAAGAAGAAGACAAAATGGAGCCACGGGCTCCCTTTGAAAATGATGTGGAATCATTTTGATCTTACATTGAAAATGTTTGGAAATGTGAGCTCTTGAGCTCCTCTGAGGAGCAATGCTCCTCTTACAAAGAAGTCCAAAGTGTTTTTTTTTTTTTTTTTTTTGAGAAGTAAAGGGAATATTTCAATAATAATATTTTACATCATCAAATAGTAAATGCATATTTTAAAAAATAGTAAAGGTAAATTAAAAATGAAACGAAAATATTTCAATAATAATATTCTACATCATCAAATTAAAATGGAACGGAAATTATGTAAAAATATCACTGTATCTATATTCTAATTGACTAATAATTGACTGAAAATAAAAAAGAATAATTGACTACACATTAGCTATTAATTTGAGCAATTATTTGCATAAAATCAAGCAATAATAACATCAAAATATATTAACGATTCAAAGGATATCTTTAATTGCACTATATAATATTTGATGTTCTAATTTAAATAATTATATATCAATTCATATATTCTTAATATATTACAACAAATTCATTCCGTGCATCGCACGGGTGCAAATACTAGTAATTCTAAAATAAAGAAATGCATATGTATTATTTTTTGTTGTAGCTATTAAATTATTATTTAATTTAATAAGAGTAAAATAGAGTACTAATTATATGCCAACTTTGATTGGGATGGGGTTCGAACCTAAGACCTTTCTTATTGAAATCAATGAGTAAGTTAACGGTGAACTAACAGAAATGAACAGAAAAGACAATATTTAACGGAAAAGTTGACGGATTATCATATTCATGAAGGATAAATTAGGAAATCTTAAAGAAAAAATAGAATCTGATCAATATGAGGCATTCGTTTGATTAAAAAAATTGACCGTCATTTTTTCGACCCATTATAGGTCTAACTTTCTTGGACTCTTAATAGTATATATATAGATTATATTCACTACATTGTCTATTGTCTTCTTTTTACATTATTTTGTAATTAAATATCAAAGTTATAATACAAATATGTTATATATATATATATATATATATATATATATATATATATATATATATATATATATATATTTATTTATTTATTTATTTATTTATTTATTTATTTATTTATTTACCAACTATTTTATACAAATATAATAAATATCAATATTTTGTTCAATACTTTTACATGATAACCTACGACACACATCTCACAACACATGAAACATGTAAGGGTAAAACTACCACTACCAAATATCAACATGTGCTTGTAAGATAAATAATTCATAGCACAATTAAGATCTCAGTCATATATACACAACAAAGTAAATCTAAAGTTGTCACACCCCAAAAATTAGCGTAACCCGGCCGTATTACTACGGCAAAAGAAATATCGTTATAATACGAAACCTTCTAAACAAAATATCAACCACAAGATAACCTAAACAACCTCTTTGTCTTAAGGTTCGTTCTTCCAAAGATAGCTTAATTCGAAGTATAATATATACATTTAAGCTTCTAGAATGTGATCTCCCTCGTCTTAACCTCGATCAACACTCTAATCTGAAAACATGAAACACACGAGTGAGCTCAAAGCTAGGCACATCATATAACACTTCTCTACCAAATCAAGTGTAAAGAATAAAAAGGACCACAAATAGATAAGATAACATAAGATGTTAAAAAAATGTATAATAAAAACGTAGTATTCTTATACAATTATATCTCTCCTTTGTTTTCCGTGGGATTGGAGGCCTCAAGGCTCCTTAAGTTTGCCTGCCCATCCATTGATGGGCAGGCATTATTGAGGAGGCCTTGCTCCTAAGGAATTAATTACTTATTTGCTTGCAATCGATCCAAATCATGCATACGTGTTTAAGCAAAAATTTTAAAAGCACCAAATTAAACTACAAACTAAACTTGATTGGCAAGTTCAAACCTTCCGATGCATAAATCTGATTATTATATTTTTCTTTAAGTTACAACGTTTTACAAATTTATTCAACCTATCTCCGATCTCTGTTTCCATTTCTTCTCCTTCTAGACTTTTAATTGGCACCTAACGTAACAATTTGTTGATAACAATCATCTTTTAAAAGGATTTTACAATCCATATATTTTTCTTTGCACTTATATTCAACATTGTGTACATACGCGTCAGGAACTACATGATGATAATACCAAGAATTTTTGTCGTCGAACCTCTTCATATGTTCACTAACACATTGTTTAATTTCTTGCTCTGCATCTTTGGCAATAACTTCCCTAATTCTTTCTGGGAAATTATGTGCAAATACAAGCAAAGGAAAAACAATGACCATAACAAACACCACAATAATGTGCTTATAAACCATACTTAATTATTTCTCTTATGTCTCTATATCGTCTTATTTGTAGTTTAGTGTGTCCCTTTGACAACTCTTACAGCTTTTGTGTGTGTTTGCCCCTCTCTCTCTATATATAAACTAAAAATAACATTCAAGATAAATGAGTGGGCTTCATATGAACACGAAATACTAGTCATCCTCATCTAATTGAGTCATTATGATCTATTCCAAGTGAATTGAATAAGTTATAGTATTAAATAACGGAAGGAGTTTTCAAAAAAATAAAAATAATAATAATAACGTAACTACTACAAATTCAATAAACAAACCATCATTAATTATCAAAATTATATTTCACTAACTGAATTGTGAAGTTAATGCTATTTTGACTAAATATTTATGATGTTTATTTAATAAAATAAATTTTACTTTAAAATAGTTTTTAAAATTAATCAATTTTAAAAAAAAATTAATTAATCAATTTCAATATTTATTAGCTCACATGACACACTGTAAGTAATATCACAAGTTAACACGCATTGTATACTAATGTAACAAATTACTCATCAATTAGAAATAAATTTCAAATTTTGATATTTGATATTATTAGGACTCTATGTATATGAGTCTGTTTAGAACTTCTTATCCTTGTCACACTGTGACTCTCTACTTCTTATCATTGTCACACTGTGACTCTCTATTCTATATATTCACATCATCTGATCTCATTGTAATCAAGTTCAGAAAATATAATACAATCAGTTCTCATCTGGTATCAGTTAGCTAGGGTTTTGTGATTCATAAAATCAAGAAGATGCAGCGCTGCGATGGCAACCTTAATTACCATGAAGGTCAGCAACGTGGCTTCGATGATCCGTGTCAAATCTGTAAAGGTTTCGGCCACACAGGAGTCAATTGTTTTTGGCGCTATGATGATCTGTGTCAAATTTGTAAACGTTTTGGTCACATGGGAGCCAATTGTTTTTGGCACTATGATGATCCGTGTCAAATTTGTAAACGTTTTGGTCACACGGGAGCCAATTGTTTTTGGCGCTATAATGATCCGTGTCAAATTTGCAAAAGTTTCGGTCACACGGGAGTCAACTGTTTTCGGCGATATTCAGGGGCTCCGGGTTCTCAGGCTAATTTGGTGTTTCAGAATGGTTTAGTTGCTAAAACCTCGTCAAATTCTCATACTTGGGTTCCAGACACTGGAGCCACAAATCATGCAACTCCGAACATCGCTGCCCTTTCTACAACGGAGAAGTACACTGGTAATGAAACTTTACGTGTCGGTGACGGTATGGGTTTATCTATTAGTCATGTTCTCCATGCCTCTTTTAATACCCCTTCTAGATCATTTACATTGTCTGATATACTTCACGTTTCGCGTTTGTCTAATTCTTTATTATCTGTTCAGAAGTTTGCATCCGATAATAAAGTCTTTTTTGAGTTTCACCCCTCCTTTTTTGTTGTGAAAGATATCAATACCAAGGAAATACTTCTTCGGGGTAATAGTTCGGGGGGACTATACACACTTTCATTACCTATTTCGTCTCCGTCAGCGTTTATTTCCGCTCGTGCCTCGGCTTCGACTTGGCACAATCGTCTGGGTCATCCTCATAACCGTGTTCTTAGCCATATACTTCGTTCTTGTTTGGTTAGTGGGTCTCGTGATAATATTCGTTGTCATAATTCTTTATGCAATGCGTGTCAATTAGGCAAATCTGCCCGTTTTCCCCTCCCCTGTGTTGCTTCCTCTAGTTCTCAAGTCCTAGATCTTATTTACACAGACATTTGGGGTCCTGCGCCCACTTTATCTACTTCTGGCTTCCGTTATTTTGTGATCTTTGTGGATGACTATTCCCGTTATACATGGTTCTTCCCTATGAAATTAAAGTCTGATCTTTATGTCATCTTTGATAAATTTCGTTCTCTTGTTGAACGGTCCTTTAATTGCAAAATAAAGGCCATTCAGTCTGATTTAGGTGCTGAGTACAAAAAGTTGCATTCTTTGTTTGTTCAATTAGGAATTCAACATAGACAATCCTGTGCATATACACATGAACAGAATGGTCGTGTTGAACGAAAACATCGTCACATTGTTGAAACTGGTCTGGCTCTTCTAGCTCATGCCTCTGTTCCTTTGAAATTTTGGAATTTTACCTTTGAGACTGCTGTCTATTTAATTAACAGAATGCCATCTTCTGTATTAAATAACTCCAGTCCTCATCTCCTGTTACATAAATCCCCTCCTTCCTATCTTTTTCTTCGTGTCTTTGGGTGTTTATGCTACCCTCATCTTCGGCCATATAATCGTCATAAGATGTCATACAGGTCTTCTCCATGTGTCTTCCTAGGTTATCCTGAGTCCTTTAGGGGGTACAGATGCATGGACTTACATACTAATAAGATTTACACATGCAGGCATGTCAGATTTGATGAAGAAGTTTTCCCCTTTGCTACTAAAATTTCTTTACAGGATCTATCTACTCCGTTTTCTGGACCTTAGGCGGAATCTGTTCTCAGTCACAACACACCTATTCCTGCCGTGTCCAATGATGAGCTACCAGAACCGCCGCTACCTGCTTCATTCGAACCAGTCGTGGATCCCGGACAGGCTGCCTCGTCGGGTGATCCCGTGGAGCCTGTTGCTTGCCGGCGAGGCTGTCCACGTGGGCGGTCCATCAGGCCCAATGTTCATACTCACTCCATGGCCACTCGCAGCAACGCAGATGCTCCTCTTTTTGCGCTAGCAGCTCAAGTGCATCCCACGGAACCCACATGTTACTCTCAAGCTGTCAAATATCCTGAGTGGCGTGAAGCCATGGACCAAGAATTCAATGCTCTCCTGCATAACCACACATGGTCTCTAGTTCCACCCACTGCAGGTATGAATATTATTGGCTGTAAATGGGTGTTTCGTACGAAGAGAAAGGCTGGTGGTGCTATTGAAAGGCATAAAGCCAGGCTGGTTGCGAAAGGTTTTAATCAGGTTCCAGGTCAGGACTTCTTCGACACTTTTAGTCCAGTGGTAAAGCCTACGACTGTAAAACTCTTTCTATCTCTAGCTTTATCATCTGGGTGGTCTATCAAACAGCTAGATGTTCATAATGCTTTTCTGAATGGTAATCTGGCTGAAACAGTTTATATGAAGCAACCCCCTGGTTATATTGATGCTAACTTCCCGAATCATGTTTGTTTGTTAAAAAGATCTCTGTATGGGTTAAAACAAGCTCCGAGAGCTTGGTTTAATCGACTACATACGTTTTTACTATCGGTTGGCTTTCAAGCATCCAAGACAGATGTCTCTCTGTTCTATTACTCTAAAGACTCTGCTTTGGTTTATCTATTGGTGTACGTGGATGACATTCTTGTAATGGGAAGTGATCAGGGTATTATGTCTCAGCTCTTGTCCAAACTGTCTACTACATTCAAAATCAGAGATCTTGGTGAACCAAATTTTTTTCTGGGTATTGAAACAGTTAAGAGTGACAATGGGATTATTTTATCTCAACAACGGTATATGAATGATATTTTAAAACGGGCTGGAATGTCTGAATGCAAACCCCTTTCTACACCTATCTCTGTCTCGAAAACTGTCCCCTTCAATTCAGATCTATATGATGATCCCACACAGTACAGGAGTCTAGCTGGAGCACTGCAATATCTCACTGTCACACGACCTGACCTATCATTTGCAGTTAATCAGTTATGCCAGCATATGCATGCTCCCACCATATCACACTGGGAGCAGCTCAAACAGGTACTCAGGTATGTTAAGGGAACAATTGATCATGGTTTACACATACGACGGTGCTCATCTAGAGACATTCATGCTTTCTCTGATTCTGATTGGGCTGGTTGTCCTGACGATCGAAAATCCACGAGTGGTTTTGCTGTTTTCTTGGGGAGTAATCTTATATCATGGGTTTGCAAGAAACAGAGAACTGTTGCCAGGTCATCCACTGAGGCTGAATACAAAGCTCTTGCAGATGTTTGTGTTGAGGTTCTATGGATTATGTCATTATTGCGTGAGATACAGATTCCGGGTATTTCCATTCCAAAATTATGGTGTGAGAATCTAGGAACTACATATATGAGTGCCAATCCAATCTTTCATGCCCGCACCAAGCATGTGGAGATTGATTATCATTTTGTTCGTGATCGAGTAGCTTCGGGCGATATCCAAGTCAACTTCATCTCCACAAAGGATCAACTTGCTGATATCTTCACCAAAGCTCTGCCTGGACCTAGATTTTCTTCCTTAAGGGACAAGCTACAGGGTACTAGTATACATTGTGCTTGAGGGGGAGTATTAGGACTCTATGTATATGAGTCTGTTTAGAACTTCTTATCCTTGTCACACTGTGACTCTCTACTTCTTATCATTGTCACACTGTGACTCTCTATTCTATATATTCACATCATCTGATCTCATTGTAATCAAGTTCAGAAAATATAATACAATCAGTTCTCATCGATATGAATTACAAATCTTTGTATACGAATCAGTAGAACAAGGGACGGAACCAGACATTTCCCACATGCGTGTAATTGGTTCTACAGTCTATGTCCCTATACCAAGCCACATACATGTCGTACTTTTATGAGCCCACAACGAAAATTAGGTATTTATATTGGTTATGAATCTCCCTCTTCATTAAATACCAAGAGTCCATGATCGGGGACCAATTTACTGCGAGGTACGCAGACTGCATCTTTGATGAAGATCATTTCCCGGTATTAGGAGGAGATAAGAGACCACATTTAAAGAAATACCGAGAAATATCATAGGATTAAAAAGATCTTAAATACCTAGACCCTCGCACTAGCCAGGCTGAACTGGAAGTTTAGAAGATAATTAATTTGTAAAATTTAGCAAATAACCTACCATATGCTTTTACTGATTAAGAAGAGTGACTACATCCCATACTCCTGCTGAAAATACCCGAACAAGAGTAGATGTCCCCAAGGAATAGAGTATACGTACTGACACCACCCCATCGCCAGAAGCGTAGGAGAACAGTAGGTGCAAAATATATAATCCACGGAAAACTAGGATGAGTAAAAATTCTCAGTTACTCCACAAAGTTATCAATCGTCCATAAGATGGAAAACTAGTCAACCTTCACATGCTCTATACAATATATATTAACACTGGGGATGCGGAACATCCAGATCAAAATATTATGGGAAATGACAATGATCTGGTTGATATAAATATAGAAACTGACATACACTATCTTGATATAGGAGAAACTTATAACAGAGATTTAACAGTCGTCGATGACACTTTTGCCTGCGTGATTGCCTCTAAAGTATCACGTGATAACCTAGATCCAGAACCAAAATCAATATCAGAGTGCTGGAAGTGCTCTGACTAGTTGAAATGGAAAGAGTAAATGTGGCAGAGCTTAACTCTCTTAATAAAAGGAAAGTGTTTGGTCCCACCGTACTTATCCCGAAAGGTGTGATCTTAATAGGATCCAAGTGGGTATTCATACAGAAGATGAATGAAAATAATGAGGTGGTTAGACATAAAGAGAGATTGGTTGCTCAAGGGTTAACGTAGAGGCTCGAAATTGATTTTGAGCATACATATTCTCCTGTTATTGATGACACATCGTTTTGCTATTTAATCTCACTGCAGTAAAACTAATTCTAGATATCCAGTTGATGGATGTAGTGGCCGTGTATCTATACGGGTCACTAGATGTTGATATATACATGAGAATACCCGAAGGCATTGAAAACCCCATTGTGAGGGAGAAAAAGGATCTTAACATGTATAGTATCAAACTTCAAAAATCATTGTATGGTTTGAAGCAATCGGGTAGAATGTGGTATAACCGATTAAGTGAATTCCTCTTAAAGATGGGGTACGTAAATAATTATATTTGTCCCTGTATCTTCATTAAGAAATCATCAGAGGGTTTTTGCATTATCTCTATCTATGTTGATGACTAGAATGAGACACACAAGGAGCTTGTGGGAGCAAGTTTATGCTTAAAACTAGAATTTGAAATTAAAGACTTGGGGAAAATTACGTTTTGTCTCGGCCTGCCGATCGAGCATCATCCTGGCAAAATCATTGTTTAGAAGGTTCGTTCATGTGACAATCTAGCATATGTGTTCTCTAAATCCCTACCTACATCCACCTTTGAAAAATATGTACACAAAATTGGGATGCGTAGACTTGGAAGGTTGTATTATTGCAAGCATACACTAATAATGGTAAAACAATAGCTAAGACAAATACCATATTTATGTCACACCTCATAATTATTGATTATTACTTTTGTTGGAGCAAATTGGAGCTTTTACAATGGCGACGAGCTACCTGGAATATAATAGAGCTGCTACACCGGAACGAGGGAGAAACTCAAACAAGGAAGTAAGCTAAACTCTGTGCCGTGTTGATGAAAACACTACCTTAAAAGCATAAATTTTTCGGTGACGGTTCCGTCATGCTTTCAACTGGCTACACAGATTAATAATGTAGTGTTATGCTCAGATTGATAAGGAGGACGCTATCAACCAAGATGGAGCTCTCCTATGTTTTCTTTATGCTTGAACTAGAAGTGGGATTTTATAGTACAAAGCTTCAACAACCTTCTCCCTTCAGACCACACAAATAGCGCTATTTTAGTGGTAATGGATCCTGAATAAAAGCCATGTCTCTGACTGGCGGACAAGAGATGAATTATTCAGACAGCTCCAAAAAATTAGGAGAGGAAATAAATAAGTGAAAAACCCCTTCTTTATCAAATGATTTTTCCAACAATCCCCCACCCATTCATAAAGAAGGCTTAATAAAGGAATGACTGAGCAGTACACTGAAGTTGACTTTAATGTTAGTGAATCAGCTCTTGAACTAACACGTAGTGACATTGAGTAATTTTCTTTCCAAGAGTGATATGAATCTTGAACTCATTGGTCAGAGAAATTTTGAACTCTAATGCACACATCAACTTTCACAAAAATCCTTGTCATATCTATCTCAATATAGACTTTTCAAATCCATCGAAATCTATCTCAATATAGACTTTACCTCTATCAAGTCTATCTCAACATAGACCACCTATTATAGGCTACAGAGTGAATCATAACTATTTATTTTCACGAATTAGATGTAAGTCTTTCCATGATTTCGTTTGACCACCTTAGTGGTGTCTATCATGAATTTCTTACCTCAAAAGGTTTTAAACTCATCTCCCTTGATGACTCAAGGATGACCTTTCAATTAAAACTTTTTGTGATCTTCGACATCACAAACTTCATTGTGATCAATCAACAGCCACTCAGACTCACGTCTGACCATTAAGTGTCTTCTCTTCTATTATAGACACTATATATTCTTTGTAATGCAAACGACAGTTTGTGAATCACAATGTATATGTAGTGAAGGTGTTGGACACCCCCAGAACTGCACGTTTATCAACATATTTCTTAATCACTCAACTTCTTGAGATACCCCATTATCTCTCATAATAGGCGGTTAACCCCTTTTCACTCAAGTGAGTGTCATTAGGTCTACCTCAGAATAGACCACCCCAATTGGGTATAAAATCATTAAGAGCACTTTTGTGCTCAATTATTTAGTGGTGAATTCATTAGGTCCACCTCAACCAAACCACCCTTCTCATAGGGAATTGTACACACATTATAGGAATTACCAATTAGTGTACTACTTTGTGATTCTTTCCATGGCTTCGTTTGACCACAAAAGTGGGATCCACCACGAATTCATCACCTCTTGGGCTTTAAGCCATTCCATCAATAATTCAATGACTAACCTCGTAATTAGACCTCTCTATTAAAATAAGTTGATCATCTCGATCAAACTTACGTACACTTTAATTTGACGAGTGCTTTGTTTACTCACAAATAATTCCCTTAAGATTTTCATGTTCAACATGAAATATTCTCTTTTACCATTATTGTCGGTACCACAGAGAAACTTTTAGGAAAGAAATATATAAAGAGTTAATTACCCCCACAATGAAACACTTACAAGTATTTTTTTTTCCCAGATTGATCTTTGGTGCCCAACATTGGCTCCTTTGTAGACTGAGTTTTACAGATTACTTTGTGAAACATTATAGTAGTTCCGCACTTTAGCTAGTACATACTCAATACTTGAATATGTTTCAACAAACTTGGTTATCTCAACTCATTATAATTGTCCTTTAAACAGGAATTAAGGATGACCCAACCAATAATTTAAATAATATATATAAATACTCATTGTTAGTAAGCCACAGAGATAATGTTGTGTTGCTTCAAGTTGGACAACATAGTCACCAGTTTCGCATAATATTCTTGAAAGAAATTAATCTGATATGCAATGAATATATTCAAACTGGCATTTGTTAATGAACAATTTATCCACATAAATATCAACAAGGTGAGTTCAACATATAATAGCATTAACATTTAAAGTTGTTCCAACTCCACCATTTTTCCTTCACGTGAGGAAATTCATAACTCATATATACAAATAATTTAAACACATGAATCAAATATTTAAAATCATGTGACAACAAATTACATGCATATCATATTCAATTTTTGAAGGAACAAATTAAATTAAATAACACTCACCACAAATTTAATATGAATATGATAAATTTGGGTTCCTCAATTATCTAACACAAACAATTTTCAACCATAATTTCTTGGCTCTTGGCTTTTGAACAAAATAATGCACTTGGCTTTTGAACAATAAATTGAAAGACCTAAACTCCAATTTTTGCTAATAACTTAATTAGACAACTAGTCATAAGCTAATCGACCCATGCAATGTATAGATACACTTTTTAATCTCAAATTCATTGCAAGAAACACCATATATGACTTTGAAATTCTAAGCCCATGCAAGAAATACATTTTTTTAGTTAGATATGTATGTGAATGTGCATACTCAAACAAAATAAAAGATGAAATTCGCAGATGCATGGGTACGGTGCACCTGCTGATACTCATGAAATTCTCGTCGCAGGACAGCCTCGTCAGCACGTTCGCCTCCGCTCAACGCCGTCCGCTTATCTTTGAATCCTAAGCACAAACTTAAAACATAGGTGTTGGCGGTGCACGAAGATGTGGTCGTCGTAGTTGACATGGGTTCTACACCACTTTTCATGGCCGCTAGCATCTCTGACCATGACACTGCAGAATGAATTTTCAAGGACTTGTAATTTGGAAAGATCAACACGCTTGTACATGAAGGATTTAGTAGCTGATGTTGACATTTGTGGACATGTTAAGACAATAGCTAAGACAAATACCATATTTATGTTACACCTCATAATTATTGATTATTACTTTTATCCCTCTCTATTCTCTTCTTTCAATTTTAAAACAGAAGCAGTGTTGTGAACTACTTGTAAAATCAACAAAACATCATTAATTATCAATTACATAAGTTGGTGACATTGGAGTAAATGTTTGCAGATTACGAACTGAATGTTAATTAGTCATAAATATTTAAGTTAATCACATTGGAGTAAGAGCATCCATAATGTTTGGGGAGAATTGGGGGATAATGTAAGAGTGATTAGAAAAGAGAACGGGAAATAGGAGAAAAAAAATAAAACAAAACAAAACTAATTAAAAAAAAAAAGAAAAAAAAGATATGGTCAGGTGCGCCAACAGGCGCGTGCAATGTGGCTGGCTGCTGTGCACGTCATTTATGATATTTCTCTTTCTTTAGAAAGAGAAATATCTTGGCATTTGCAGGAGAAGTAATTCATATATTAACCCCACCCCACATCTATAAATAACCCCACTCAAGTTATTTTTTCTTACATTAACCCCATATTATCCACTAGTGTGGATGCTCTAAATGTTAATAATATTTCTTCAATGAAAAGTCATATTCAACGAATACAGTATATTTATTACGCATTTTTATAACTCTGTTTAGTTAAGAAGACAAACACCATAACTATTTTACACCACATAATTATTGATTAGAGTTAATTTCACCGCAGGTCCCTTGTCTTTGGTGACAATTCTAAATTTAGTCTCAGTCAGGGACGGAGCTGGCCTGGGGGCAGTGGGGGCAGCAGCCCCCACTGCCAAAACTTATACAGCCCCAAAACGACGTCGTTTTGGGGCTGTACTATATATATAATTTTTTTTTCCTTATTTCAGATTTTAGATTGCAGATCGCAGATTCGCAGAGCTCATCAGTCGTCGTCGCTCACTATTGGAAATTATGGAATTTCCGACCACTTGAAAGTGATCTTGAATCAAATTGATACTAAAAAGTGGTCGGAAATAGCAACAAAGGTTTTTCCGGATACCAAAAGTGGTCGGAACAAGGCTTTCGACTTGATTTAAGATCACTTTCAGGTGGTCGGAAATTCCATAATTTCCAGTAGTGGCTCTGCTTCCCCCGTCTCCCGCCTCCGTTCGTCGAATCGTCGCCTCTCAGGCTCTCTACCGGCTCACCGCCTTACCGCTCAGTAGGACAGAAGCCATGAACACCGCCTCAACGCCTCTACCCTATCGTCTCCTCTGACTTAGGTTCTTATTTTTTCCCTAAATCTCTAATTTCTCTAATTTTTTGGAACCCTAAATGGATAAATTCCTAATTTCTCTAATTTTATTTGTAATCAATTTAATATATGTGCAGTTTCAAAAAAAAAAATAAAAATTTAATATATGTGCTTTTTCTATGTGCTTAAGTGATTTGTTTATGAATTATGAATATATTGAATAATGAATGTGAGCAGAGAGCAGTTCCCCAGTTTGGTATGGCCTAATGGCGGTATACGGTATATGGTAATTGGCAGATTTGCAGGTCAGAATAATAAATCATGAATGTGAGCAGTTTGCCTGTTTGGTAGATTACTAGATTGTTGATTTGTTCAATTTGTGAGCAATTTGTTGATTTGTTCAATTTGTGATTTTGTGAATGAATGTGTGAGCAGTGAGGCAGTTATATCAATTTATATCCATTAGTGATGATTTATTACATGATTGCTTAGTGCCATTTGTTGAAAAAGATATTTTTGATCAAGTTTCAAATGAAGCAATCCTACGTCGATTTCAAAATATGAGAGTGCGTAGAAGAGTTTTATCCGGTAGTTCGTTCATCATAAACCTTGTACGGTAATTTATAATATATTTTGTATTTTAACAATATTATTTGTATGTGATATTTTGTATTTGAATATTTTTAAATGTGTTTTGCCTTTTGCTTCTTCGCCCCCACTCAACAAAATTCCTGGCTCCGTCCCTGGTCTCAGTCTATCATTTTTGTCATTTTACATCCTAGACTATCGTTTTTTGGACACTTTTAGTCATTCTCATGATTTTTTCTATTTTTAGTAAGGTCATTTTTGTCTCTTCATATTTTTCTTTTGTTATTTTTTTGGTTTCAACCAGTTTAATTGGTTTAGAAATTTAGGTACCCTCTGATTTTTAGTAACCATATTTTTCAACCAATTTTTAGTGAAGTCCTAACGGGTTTCCAAACGGACACTTAACTATTTTACACCACATAATTATTGATTATTACTTTTGTCCCTCTGTATACACTTATTTCAATTTTAATGTAATCGTTGACCGAAGTAACAGAAGTATTGTTATGAACTACTTGTAAAATCAACAAGACATCATTAATTATTATCAATTACAAAAGTTGGCCTGGTGATATTCGAGCAAATGTTTGCAGATTACAAACTGAATGTGAATTAGTCATAAATATCTAAGTTAATGACATTGGAGTAAATGTTTATAATATTTCTTCACAAAAAAAGTCATATTCCGCGAATATATTTAATACACTATATTTATTATGCATTTTTATACATCCTTTGTTTAATTTCAATAATTACACTAAAAAAAAAAAAAAAAAAAAAAAAAAAAAAAAACTCAGACTGTAATTGATTCACATAATTTTTAAAATATTTATTTATTTTTTTGGTAGGGGGAAGTGGCCAATGACCCCTGGGTAGGAAAAAGAAACAAGTTAAGCTACTCTAAGCGTTGTCACATCATTCACGTCACGAATCATCAAGCTGTTGAGATCTTCCGGAGCGTGAGTAAGGATTGTTGTTCCCCCCGATGAGTTTTGTTCAAGATTAGTAAGGAAGTCTGCACATTGATTTCCTTCTCTAAACACATGTGTGAGCTCAAAAACGGTAAAATGTTGCATGAGAGTTTTACAATCCACAACAAGCGTCCTAGCTTCTGGAGATGATTCAGCATTCTTGTTGAGCACTTGAGTTAGTGCCAGAGAATCCACTTCTGCTACAAGATTGGTCACACCAAGGTCTTTAGCAATACATAGACCTTGACGAAGGCCCCAAAGCCTGCATGATAATATTTAGTTCCGTAGGTAACGTTAACTCTTTAGGTCCATCATTTGAAAACTGAAAAATGTTTTTTTTTTTTTTTTTAAGTTATTACTGGAAAATGCTTCATTTTCTAAAAATTATTTTTATTTTTTTTGGGGGTTTAGTTGAATTTTGTTTAAAAAATATATTTAGTTAGTTGAATATATATATATATATATATATATATATATATATATATATATATATAGAGAGAGAGAGAGAGAGAGAGAGAGAGAGAGAGAGAGTTCAGGTAAGGTCGCGCCTTAACGTGCGGTCGCACCAATAGTTATACAAATATGCACAACACAAATATACGCCATTAGGTACCCATCACAAAAAAAAATGCACAATTAGGTATGTATAAAAGCACCACATAGGGTTCAGAAATGCACAATTAGGTGTGGGGAGTTATAGTGCATTATTTTGGGTGTGTTGTCCATTTTTTGGTATATTTGTGCATTTTTCTAACACTGTTGGTGAATTTTTCAAGCGGCCGCACCAATAGTTAAGCAAATATACACCATCAACGTTAGAAAATGCACTACAAAAACACATACAAATTAGCTACGCATCACCAAAAACACACCATTAGATATGAATAAAAGCACCACACAGTGTTCGAAAATACACCATTAGGGGTAGGGAGTTAGATGGTGTATTTTTTTGGGATGTGTTGTGTATTTTTTTTGGGGTGTGTTGTGTATTTTTGGTGTATTTTTGTATTTCATTGTTGTGTATTTCTCATACACTATTGGTGCCTATTGTTAACATTGTTGGTGCATTCTGGAAACAGCCGCACGGGAGGGTGCAGTCGCAGTTGAGCAAACTTATATATATATATATATATATATATATATATATATATATATATATATATATATATATATATATATATATAAGACGGATCAGGTGAGAATCAAGTGCCCAGGAGAGAACTGAGAACCAATAACAGCCAGTACAAATCGATCTAACGGATCAGAAATATTGTTTAAAAATAACGCAAAGATATTTTCATAAATAATTGAACTTTGAAGTGCAAGTAAATTTTGTTAAAAGTGAAAATAACAGTTTCATATAGTGCACCTAAGTGCCAATAAAATGTATTAAAAATGCAACAAATAATGTACTATGAGCATCAATATTAAGTGCACCTAACGTAATCACTAGTTGCACCAACCATTATTATTAAGTGCGCTAATGTAAAAGACGTTATCATTAGGTGCACCAATGTTAGCACCAATGTTAAAACGGTAAATTACTTGCACTGCACACACACACACACACATGTATAGATAACAAACCATGTGCGAAGAAAGCTTTAGGTGAAAAATAGGACTTAATCTCATCCATTGATTCAGTACATATCAAGGGTTAGAATGAAGCAAATTTTATTTAAAAAAAAAAAAAAGAAAAATAGTGGTAGCATTATATGGTAATTTTATGTAAGGTAATTTTATTATTATTATTATTATTATTATTATTATTATTATTATTATTATTATTATTATTATTATTATTATTATTATTATTATTATTATTTTGTCTTTCAGAGCATTTATTCCCTTCTTGGAGAGCACAATGTTGTGCCTTCCAAAGCACACTAATGTGTGTTTCAAAGCAAATTATCTTCCCGTGCACATTGTTGAGCCTTTCTGAGCATATTGTCGTGTCTTCCAGATCACATTGTTGTGTCTTCCAGATAATATTGTTGTGTCTTCAAGAACATACTGTTATGCCTTCAGAGCACATTGTTGTGCCTTCGAAGTGCAAATTGTTTTGCCTTAGAGTACACATTGTTAAGCCTTTAAGAGCACATTGTTGAGCCTCTAGAGCACATTATTGTGCCTTCGAAGTGCATATTATTTTTCGAGTTAATACAATCTGAGATCCTCCAAGTATAGTGGTTTTACCACGTTTAGTCCTAAACTTTCCAATTGACCATCTGTGGTCCTTCGACTTTCAAATTTAACCATTTGTGGTCCAAGATAACCACCCATGGTCCTTTAAGTTTCAAAATTTAACCAGTCGTGGTCCTCTTGAAAGGACCATGATTGGTTAAAATTTAATAGTTGAAGGACCATGGGTGGTTAACTAGGACCACGAATGGTTAAATTTGAAAGTCGAAGGACCACAGATGGTCAATCTGAAAGTTTAGGACTAAACGTGGTAAACCACTATACTCGGATGACCTCAAATGGTATTAACTCTTATTTTTCCTTAGACTAAACATTTTTAAGCCTTACAGAGCAATTGTTTGAGCCTTTTAGAGCACATTATTGAGCCTTTCAGATGTGGATTTTTTTTTTAAAGATAAGTTAATCTTGATCACTAATTACTAATTTGAGTTGAATCTTGTTTGCTCAGCTCGTTTATTAATTATGGTCGTTTATGATTTGTGTTGAAGATCCTATTTTAAATTTTGTCATTTCTATAATTGCGTCACATTTTTGTGCCTTCCAATGTACTTTTTTGTCTTCCAATGCATATTGTTCAGCCTTTCAAAGCACACTGCCGTGCCTTCCAGTGCGTAGGTTTTTTTTTTTTTTTTTTTTTTTTTTTTTGTCTTCTGGTGCATATTTTTCCTTATTGCAGAGCACAATGTTATGTCTTATAGACAAAGTACCATCATAATTCTAAACATGAGATGACAATAACGAGCATGAATTAAAGACACTTGATATTGCTCAAGTTTATGATAAGAGTACAAGTAATATAATAACGAAGAGAAATGCTCTCTAGCCAACGATCGGAGGAGGATCGTGATCTCCTTGAACGGAGCACGAAGAAACACAAACGCACTACCGGGGAAGCGACAAGCACTTTAACATTCACTTAATCTAATTCTCTGATGGAGAGAATTTTTTTTTTTTTAGTTTTTAACAGAGGTTGGGGAGAGGACCAGAGTCTCAGAATGAAATATAAATAATAATACGTTCCATCAACGTAAACCTGATGATATGCAGTTGAAACTGCAATCTTACCTTCTTAACTGACCAATCAGAGGATTATCTCATTATTAAATCATAAATAGATATTTAATTATGAGCCACAATAAAACATACTGAACCATAGAATAATAATAATTATTATTATTCTAACATTCTCCCATTTGGCTCATAAATCATAAATTTAATAATGAACTTGAAACATAATATGCATAGTATAAATTAATTCCTTTGTTATATTGGTCAGAACATAAGTCATCGTTAAGTTAGAAATTAATAAGAATCATGGCAGTAATACGTCACTAATTTAACGTAGTCCCTTCCATGCATCACAATATTAATTTCAAACTCAATATGATTCATAATGAACTTTTCATAATGGTCCACGATAATGTCTTTGTCAAAGACAAATCATGTTTATATTAACATAATAAAACATTCATGTATATATACTTCATAAACTAAACAGGATACTTTAATACAGAAACGAAACTATATTGAGCTCTAAGTATTAAATGTTTCAAAACACAACCTTAACATAACGTTAACAGTTTTCAATAACGCCCATTCTTTCAACATGCTCACGAAACGCCTTCGGTGGCAATGCTTTAGTTAATGGGTCTGCAATCATTAATCTAGTGCTTACGTGTTCAATTGATACCCTTCGTTCTCGAACATCTTCTTTAACGGCAAGATACTTCAGATCAATATGTTTAGCACCACTAGTATACTTGTCGTTTTTAGAAAAGAAGACTGCTGCGGCATTATCACAATAAATTTTCAGCGGCTTGGCAATACTATCGACAATTCCAAGTCCCGAAATAAAATTTCGCAGCCATAATCCATGATTTGTGGTCATAAAACATGCCACGAACTCAGCTTCCATAGTGGATGCAGCAATGACAGTCTGCTTCGCACTTTTCCATGAAATAGCTCCCTCGACTAAAAGGAATAGATAACCAAATGTGGACTTCCTTGTGTCCAAACACCCGGCAAAATCTGAATCTGTGTATCCTATCACCTCAAGGTGATCAGATCGCTTATAAGTGAGCATGTGCTCCTTTGTACCTTGCAAGTACCTTAATACCTTCTTTGCAGCCTTCCAGTGATCCATACCAGGATTACTTTGATAACGACCAAGCATCCCAACAGCAAAGCTAATGTCTGGTCGGGTACATGTTTGAGCATACATCAAACTCCCAACGACAGATGCATAAGGAATATTTTCCATTTCTTTACGCTCCAATTCATTCTTAGGGCATTGCATAAGGCTGAACTTATCTCCCTTCTGAATTGGAGCAATTGATGCAGAGCATTTTTCCATTCTAAATCTTTCTAAGACTTTGTTAATATATGTTCTCTGAGACAATCCTAACACTCCTTGTAATCTATTACGAAATATTTCAATTCCAATCACAAAGGATGCCTCACCCATATCTTTCATTTCAAAGTGCTTAGAAAGAAATTGCTTGGTCTCATGCATTAAACCAAGATCATTAGTAGCAAGCAAAATGTCATCGACATACAGAATCAAAAATATAAACTTGCTCCCACTGACCTTCAGATATATACACTGATCAACGGTGTTTTCCTTAAATCCAAAGGTCGTTACAGTATCATTAAACTTAAGATACCATTGTCGGGAAGCTTGCCTAAGGCCATATATCGATCTGTTAAGTTTACACACCATGTGTTCCTTTCCTTTAATTGAAAAACCCTCAGGATGCTTCATGTAAATTTCTTCCTCTAAATTTCCATACTGAAAGGCAGTTTTCATATCCATATGTTGTAGCTCTAAGTCATAATGAGCTAATAGTGCCATAATTATTCTAAATGAATCTTTCTTTGAAACATGTGAAAATGTTTCATTGAAATCAATACCATCCTTTTGAGTAAAACCTTTGGCAACACGTCTGGACTTGTATCGTTAAATATTGCCATTTGAGTCGTGTTTGGTCTTAAAAACCCATTTACAGCCAACTGGCTTACAACCTTTAGGCAATTCAACAAGATCCCATACTTCATTATGTTCCATTGATTTTAACTCATCTTTCATGGCTTCGACCCATTTAGAAGAATTAGGACTATTTATAGCATGTGAAAATGAAACTAGATCTTCATCAATTCCAATATCAAAATCTGATTCTTGAAGATAAACCATATAATCATCAGATATAGCTGATCTCCTTTGTCTTTGAGATCTTCTTAATGCTACTTCTGTAGGAATATCATTTGTGGGTTCATTGTTAACTTCAACATGGAGTGATTGATCATTAATCTCTTTATCATTAATTTGTTGTTCAGGCATGTGATTAAATTGTTCAACCGTTGCAGGCTGAGCAATTTGAGTAACTCCAGGTAGAGTAATTTGACACACACGAATAACAAATTGAGAAGAAGATATCGGAGAATTTTGCACCGTAACTTCTTTAAGTTCCACTTTTCGTGGTTCAACGCTCCCACTTATGTTATCATTCTCAATGAACTTGGCATTTCCAGTCTCAACAATTCTAGTAGTATGGCTAGGACAGTAAAATCTATACCCTTTAGATTTATCTGGATAACCAATGAAAAACCCACTAGTTGTTCTTGAGTCCAGTTTCTTTTCATGTGGATTATAAATGCGTATCTCCACTGGGCATCCCCAAACATGAAGGTGCCTTAAACCAGGTTTCCTTCCTGTCCACGGTTCAAATGGTGTTTTTGAAACTGCCTTACTAGGAACCCTGTTTAATAAATAGGCAGCGGTTTTTAAAGCATATGTCCACAATGATAAGGGTAAAGAAGAATAACTCATCATACTCCTAACCATTTCCATCAATGTACGATTACGCCTTTCTGCAACGCTATTTTGTTGTGGCGTACCGGGCATTGTGTATTGAGCACAAATGCCACGTTTTTCAAGAAACTTAGCAAATGGACCTGGGCATTGTCCATTTTCAGTATACCTTCCATAATATTCACCACCCCTATCGTATCTTATAATTTTCACCTTTTTGTCCAATTGTCTTTCAACCTCATCCACAAATACCTCTAAGGCATTTATTGATTGAGACTTTTCATGCAACAAATAGACATAACCATAATGTGAAAAATCATCAATAAATGTGATGAAATATTTTTCTTTTCTGAAGGTTGGGACATCAAAAGGTCCACATATATCAGTGTGTATAATTTCAAGGAGCTATGTGCTTCTTGTGGCTGCATTCTTATTTGTGTGGTTTGAATGTTTTCCTTTAATACAGTCCACACAAATACCTAGATCAATAAAATCTAATTCGGGAAGGATTTCATTCTTTACAAGTCTTTGAATCCTTTCCTTAGATATGTGACCCAAACTTTTATGCCACAAGTAAGCTGATCTTTCATCCACTAAACATCGTTTAGTTCCAATACAATGATGCAAGGTTAAAAGAGTTTCAACAAAAAGATTGTCAAGCTTTAGTTTGTACAAACCATCAGAAAGAATACCAGAACCAATGAAATAAATTTGCTTGAAGAAACAACCATTTCCAAATTTAGTGGAAAAACCATAAGAGTCCAGTTTTGACAAAGAAATTAAATTCCTAGAAACTGAAGGAACATAAAGAGTTTCAAACAAATCCAAATGATTTCCAGTATCTAAAATTAAACGATAAGTTCCAATGGCTTCTACTGGAGCTTTGATACCACATGTAAGTTAATCCTAAAACATAAGATCTTCAGAACACATGCCTTTCACATACTGTATTTAAATAGCATTCTGGGAACATACCTGGCTCCATTGTTTTCCCGTAGTTGCTTGAGTTAGAAACTTGGTTTCTCCCTCCAGACCTTTAACATTCACTTAATCTAATTCTCTGATGGAGAGAGTTTTTTTTTTGTTTTTTTACAGAGGTTGGGGAGAGGACCAGAGTCTCAGAATGAAATATAAATAATAATACGTTCCATCAACGTAAACCTGATGATATGCAGTTGAAACTGCAATCTTATCTTCTTAACTGACCAATCAGAGAATTATCTCATTATTAAATCATAAATAGATATTTAATTATGAACCACAATAAAACATACTGAACCATAGAATAATAATAATAATAATTATTCTAACATTACTGTGTTAACAAAATGTCCTAAGTGTTTTACCACATTTTTTAAGTGTTTTAAAATAAACCAAATTCCTTTATTACTAATTGTGTTTTATGTTGGAATTGTAACCTTGGTGTTTTAACAACAATCTTTATTGAAAGATGCAGAATACTCCAAAAAATTAGGACTATTTGTTTATACTTATTTGATGCCTAAATAACTGCTTGATATACTAACAGTGCTTGCAGGGCTCTTTGTTATAACTGATTGTCAATGTCAGTAGGGAAAAAAACACAACTGTATTCAAAGATAAATCTGCAGTTTTAGCATTGTAATTACATACAGTCCTAATTACATTACATAGAGTCCTAATTACACTACATAAAACCCTAATTAAATTACATGAGTGTTTGGGTGACTTGTGTTTTCTTCCTTGGTGACTTGTGTTTTCTTCCTTAGTGACTTGTGTTTTCTTCCTTGGTGACTTGTGTTTTCTTCTTTGGTGACTTGGGTTTTCTTCCTTGGTGACTTGTGTTTTCTTCCTTGGTGACTTGTCCTGCATACAGTTTAATATATATAACAGTATAGGGTAATAAACAGATATTTAGAAGTGTTTAGGATAAATCCTAGGTATAGGTAAATATAACAGGGGCAAACAGTCCAAACATAGATTAAAATTAAAAGTAAATTGTTCAGGGCACACTGGTGCAATTAAACAAGCCAAATGTTTGTCTTGAAAATAGGAACAACCACAAAAATGTGGTAATAGTTTGTCATTTAAAGGATCTCTTAAATCTTCTCTTGCTTAACAGCAACTGTTTTGCCCTTCTTGCAAGAGGAGGAGAATTGGTCCATAAGAGATCGCTTAACACCATCAGCCTCTAAAGTTTCATGGTCTAGGCTTTGAGATTGTTGCATAGGTAATGGGCTGTTGACCTCATTGCCTCCATTTGAAGCTTCCTGTATATTAAAATAAGCTCATCAGAATAAAATATGTCAAACGTAAGTTAAGAAATGAGATTAGTTACTTGACTTTAGTAGAATAGAAAACAAAACATGATCAGACTCCTCTTCTTCCTCCTCGTCCTCATCTATCATTCTTGATATCAAGTCCTTGTCTTGGTCTTCAATGAGTTTAGAACAGTATGCTGACACTAAGGCTTCATCCCTTAGAACTTTCATAATAGTGTATGCTGCATTAGATCCCTTCCTGAACTCCAATTTTAATGATATCTTGAATACCATTCTCATTCCGACTAATGATTCCAACTCTCTTGGGATGTCAGAAACATAACTTAAAAAAAATAGAATATTATAAAAAAAAAAAAAAAAAAAAAACTCAAAAAAAGTCTATATGGATGTGTCAATTAAGCGACAGTTGTTTACCTTATTATAATTTGTGCACAAACTGTGTGCCGGGATACCAACCAATTCAGAACACTCCCTATCCCATAATAGGAAAGGAGCGTCTCCAAGACCTTTATCTAGGACAATCACTCTTACACGATACCTGGCCATTCACTGTTTGTATTTCTTATCACAACTTGTACATTCAAGATCAGTCCCATCATTAAAAAGTTTCCTGTTACATCCCGGGGACATGCAAGATATGTACATCCATCCAAAAGAACCTTCAATTGCAACAATTTCAGCAGGTACATAGAATTCACCATTCTGCAATTGTATATAGATTCCTTTGTTACTATTTCTTATGTAATGTAACCTATGTTATTAAATCTATACAGAGTACATTGATTGCATGAATACAAATAGGGACTAACCTTTGTCATTTTCATAGCTCCGTTACTGTAGTTACAGTCAAGGCACCACTTGTAAAATCATCAATGCATGTGGATTGGGACAGCACTGTCGCAGTACTGATATTGCGCAAAGGACTGGTTGCAGCATTTAACCTACAGGTGAACACAAATTTTTATTAATGTGTAGTAGAATAGTTGATAAAATGTATAATTTAGGAAAAAAATCCAGGCACTTACTGAGACCTAAAATCAGCAAATTCTTGGAAAGATGCATTGAAATGGAGTTGGGTAGCATCATAGCAGCTAGTTATTCTAACTTCACCTTATTTTGCATGTTAGATGGCAATAAACAATGAAAAATATAAATAATGTAAAAGAATAATACTGTATATTAACTTACCATTGACCACCTTTGCCCGACATAGCTGAAGAACCAGAATTAATGGTTCCTTAAGACCTGAATCATAGTATGGTAGCATGGCACCAACATGACTGTCCCACACAGTGCACTACAAGAAATTACCCCTATAGCAAAGTGTGTTAGACAAAATATAATCTCTGGAAATATAGGTACATATTTTCTAAAATGAAACTTACTCATTATCAGCCATTTTGAAGTCTAGGAGTTTGGTTGGTCTACCCCCTATTATTTTGTCTACAGGAGCATGGATCTCTACAACTCTGCCTATTAAATCTATTTCATCACAAAATAGAAGAATAAAAATTTTTGAAATAAAAACAGCTTAGACAGTATACAAAATGAGCAGAAATCAAAAAAGTTTTGAAGTAGAAACATCTTACACGGTAGACAAAATGAGCAAAATTAAAAACAGCTTACTTACCAAACAGCACCTTGTCATTCACTTGATTAGGGTCTTTCAAAGGGTCAAAACTTTTAAGCTGGAACATCTTAGTAGGGAAACCTTTGGATTTTATGGCCTTTACCTGAGTCTTATAGTTTAGCCTGATCATATATTTGTGATCACAAGTTTTGTACATATAGTAATGGGTGAAAACAACAAAATTTTTGACTGAATACAGCTTCCCTTCTTGGAAAACATTGTTGTATTTTTTGACATCATTACTTTGGAGGTTCAAATGGATGAAAGTGGCCTGCAACATTAGCATAACCTTAAACAGTGTAGATAAAAAAAACTATATAGACTCTAGATTTAGCATAAGAATAACCTAAAACAGTGTAGATAAAAAAACAGTATAGACTCTAGATTTTGGTGAACAATAAATCTCTGTAAAAGAGACTATAAATCTGTTTATAGTGCATGTATTAATGTAGAGCATATAATTGCGTAGAGCCTAGGCATTAAAAATCAGCATAAGCTTTGAATAATAGAACAAAAACCTACCATAAGGAAATACATTATTGCTAGAGACATGAAAATAAAATGTGGTATATCTATCTAGAGTGAACAGAAGAATACAATATCAAATAGTGAAGATCATACCTCTGCATCACAAAACAAAACTTCTCGACTCTTAATCTCTGTAGAGCCTTTTTCATAGATTTCGTAACACCGCACACACTTTACTCTTATTGCTTTCTCCCTATCGAGAGGACCAATATCCTTTACAGCTACATACATTGGCATGGTTATCTTGCAAATAATTTGTTTCTTTTTCTCTGGTTCACAGGTGATACGAACTGAAGCAAATGTGGAGTAGGTAGTGGAGGTCTCCATAGTGATCTGTTTATATAGAATGGAGAACTGCAATTCTAAATCTATGATGTGTCTTGGAACTATGAATGGTGCGGGCGACCTTACAGTTTCCAAACGCATGGGGATCAGACATTAGATCATTGAGTTTCTTTATTATAATTGTATTTATATTGATTTTTTCTAGATTTGAGATGTATATTTTCGAAGTAGTGTTTAATCTAAACAGTCTCCTTAGAAGTCTGTAATTAATAGAATTCTATTTAAATTCTATTAAAATTGCTTTATTGTTGTTGGTATTAACAAAAAAGTAGGCGGCATAATTAATGATCTCGCGTTAAGCATTAGTTAACAGCATTTAGTTTCGACCTTAATCTCTTATATACAAAGTGACGTCGTTTGTTTTGAGCGGGAATTTTTTTTGGTAGAAAGTTGTTGCTTTATTATAATAAGAGATTATTTGACATGAGTCTTGAAATATTAAACTTACCTCATATCTTCTTTTCGAAAAAAAAAAAAAAAAAACTTACCTCATTTCACATTTAGTGACAACAGAAATTGTCACCAAAACTATCAATTTTGGTCACTATTGAAATTAGTGATCAATTTTTGAAGTCGTCACCTGTCGTCACTATATCCTCCGTCACTATTGTAGTAGTGACGGCTTTTGAAAAGTTGTCACAATTACTCAATACCTTTGTGACAATATTTACTTACACTAAAAGTAGTATTTGAGTGATAATGATAGTTGTCACAATAAATGTATAATTTGTGACCAAATATGTTATTACAAAAAATTGATCTAGTGACAACTAAAATCGTTGCAATTAATTATTTTATTGTGACAACAATTTAGTCATAATAGTTGTACTTATTTGTGAGAATTGTTGTTGACACAAAAATGATTATCTGTGACCTAAAAAGTGGTAGCAAATAATTAATTTCTTGTAGCCATCTTCTTCGTTACTGATATCGTTAAAAATAGTGGTCACGTATTTGTCACTAAAATACAAAAAAAATAGTGGCAAAATTTGTGTCACTAAAATAAGTTGAAATCGTGTCAGTTTTGTCAATCTTAATGTTTCTATAAGTGACCATTACTTGGTCACAATTTTTTTTTTTTCAATAATACTATCCAAATGCACATAATAATATAAAAATTTTTTATTTCAAAATCTTTTCATAATTTAATGTTTTAATTTAATTATTATCTAGAATAAAATAATTCATTCAACAAGCGTTACTCGTCAAATTAAAATATATATAACAAAAAGGCCTCATTCTCTAACAAATATACGTTGTAAGAAATACAACAGAATCAAATAAAAACTTTTTAAAATAAAATGTCTTGATTATTCTTCACTTGAAGTAGTTGATGGAGATGCATTGCTTAGCATATTTCGAAGCCCTTAACTGCTTGCTAAGTGAGCAAAAATTTTCTTGATTTCAGCGGCTTGTTTCTCTAAAGCTGCTTCTGCGATTTCTTTAAAATTTGCAACTTCTTCTAAATTCTTTTCACGCTTCTTTGAAGCTTCTATCTTTGCTTGAAGAAGAATCTTCTCTTGGGCCTTAAATGTTCTTCTCTAAGTGAGCAGAAATCCCATCACCTATCAACCAATAACATGTTCTTCTACTCTAGGTACAATGTTTGATGTTTCAACTATTCCATTGAAATGTTGATTAGAAACCTCATTGTTTTTAGGCTCGCCCACCATATGAGAATTATGCTTATCAGTTGAACTTGTTAATGATCTCAGTCTTTTAAGATTGACCATTCTACACATAAATAAATAAAAAATTGAGTTATTAATAAGTCAAGATTAATATGTATAGATTAATAAATCAAAATATATATATTTCATACCAAAAACAAGAGTAAACGAATTTTCAAAGTATATATAAACACACACATGCTTCAACATCCAAAATTTAAAATTTTTTAAGCGTGCAATACATACAATCATGTGAAGTAAGATGACATATATACCGATAATTAAGTTGCTTCTCATTAGAGGGTGGAGACCAAACTTAACTCTTAAATATAGCATAATAATTATAGAAATGCCCTCAATATTATTTTGAAAGAAAAACATAAAAAAAAAAAAAACACTCTATCTTGAAAATGCACATACATCATATGAGCATAATCATTGCATATAGCAAACTGCAATCTAAGTTACTGTACAAGTTTACCAGATTAACAAATAAAACATACCACATAATTAAAAAAAAAAAACACCAAATTGTACTATGAACCACATTGCAAGAGACTACTAATAAATTGTTGGTCCCGATGGGGTGGTGAAAGTCTAGAGGGGGGTGTGAATAGACTTTCAGGCTTTTTCGAAGTAAAATAAATAACTCTTTGGTAATTTCAACTCTAAGTAACAAGTAAATAGAGTTAGTTTAAACTGCACAGCGGAATAGGTAGTATCTAAAGAGTTATGCCCAATCAATGAATTAAATACGCATGTAAGATAGGTACAGATGATATGTAAGTGACAAAGATATCTTGAATATATAAAGGAGATGGTTCACTCAATATATAATAACAATATTCAAGATTGTAAATAAATATCGTATCACGTCGACCGTGTGATGAACGTTACATGCAACACGTCAAACTTGCTTAGAATAATTCAATGTTTAAGTTTATGAAGTTTGAGTCACATGCATACGTGAAAACAAACTAAACCCGAACGATTAAGATTGACTGTGAATAGTAAACGGGTTAGTCGGATAAGATAGATAGATAGAGCAGATTATGTAAGTGCGGTATGTAAATGAGAGAGGCAATTTATAGTGGTTCGGAAGTGGCGTAATCTTCCTAGTCCACTTTTCTCCTTTCGCGTCTAGGAGAAATTCACTATTTTCCACACACAGTTACAATAGTGAATAAGCGCTACACAAGCCCTTCTTCCGGATGTTTTGCACACAGCTACACCCAACCCTGAGTGTCTCGCACACAGCTACACTCAACTCCGAGTATTTCGCACACAGCTATACTCAACGCCAACTAAGTGTCCTGCACACAGCTACACTTAGCAACTACGAGTGTTTTGCACACAGCTACACTCACTAGAGTATTTCGCACACAGCTATACTCTTTCTACAATTACAAATACAAAGGTAATTGTATCTCTCTCCAACTAGATTTGAGACTATTCAGACTAAGTCTCTAAGAATATTTGAGCACTTGCACTTTTTCGTGTGTATTGCACTTCTATCTCGTGTCTATCTTGTGCACCTCTCTGCTTCATACTTCAAGTCTTCATGGCTTTTTATAGGTAATCAAATATATCCGTTGGAGTGGGATAATTTGATATTTGAATTTTGAATCTTCATAGCCTGATATTGTTGACAATAGTAGGTCTTCAATTTTGATTTGATTGTCAACTTGCCTGACAAATAATATTTTATCACAACTTGATTTTCTAGTTGTTTCTTAAAATATTATTTTTCTTGTCACATTGAATATCCAACGTATCTTTGAAATAAATTCATCTGATAGAATTTATTTCTAGGATAACTTTTTATATTCATGTCTTCATAAATATTTTTCCGTTCTGATCAAATGTCTTTCAGGAAATTTTGGATTCTTGTGGCATGTGGGTAGACTTGGAAATAAATTCCTTCGAATTTATCCAATTTCTGATCATCTTGATTCTTTGCCACATTGTGCTCCTTTGACTTGAACATCGTGCTCCTTTGACTTGAACATCGTGCTTTTCTGATTTGGTCACATTGTGCTCCTTTGGACACATCGTGCTTGTCAGCATTGTGCTCCTTTTGATACATTTTGCTCCTTTTGACCATTGTGCTCCTTAGCACACATCGTGCTCCTTTTGAACATTGTGCTCCTTAGCACACATTGTGCTTGTCAGCACACATCGTGCTTCTTGGCACATCGTGCTCTTTTAAATTCATTGTGCTCTTTTGATAGCATTGTGCTCCTTGGTAGCATTGAGCTCCTTCGGTAGCATTGTGCTCCTTGGTGAACATCGTGCTCTTTTGGACATTGTGCTTGTCCGAAAATTTGACTAGTAAAAAATAAGTCCTTGGGGGGAATTGATCTCGGGTGTGATTGTTTTGGGTAAGAACTTCTACCATTTCGCCGTTAGGCTCATCCAATCATTTTTTGCAACGCCATTCTTTTATGCTTCTTTCTCGGATGAATACTCGTAGGACCAAAATTAATTTCTCAAATTTATTTTGTTCTTCCTATGGTAGATTCCTTCTGACTCGATATTCTGATTTATGATGCTTGTACTAAAAGACCTAAAAACTAAGGGGTTCTATGTTGGTCCCGATAGGGTGGTGAATAGACTTTGAAGCTTTTTCACAATTAAATAACTCTTTGGTAATTTCAACTCTAAGTAACAAGTAAATAGAGTTAATTTAAACTGCACAGCGGAATAGGTAGTATGTAAAGAGTTATGCCCAAATAATGAATTAAATACGCATGTAAGATAGAATAAAGTAACAGAGGTATCTTGAATATATAAAGAAGATGGTTCACTCAATATATGATAACAATATTCAAGATTGTAAATAAATATCGTATCACGTCGACCGTGTGATGAATGTTACATGCAACACGTCAAACTTGCTTATAATAAATCACTATTTAAGCTCGAGAAGTTTGAGTCACATGCATACGTGAAAGCACACTAAACCCGAACGATTAAGATTGATTGTGAATAGTAAACGGGTTAGTCGGATAAGATAAATAGATAGAGCAAATTATGTAAGTGCGGTATGTAAATGAGAGAGGCAATTTATAGTGGTTCGGAAGTGGTTTAATCTTCCTAGTCCACTTTTCTCCTTTCGCGTCTAGGAGAAATTCACTATCTTTCCACACACAGTTACAATAGTGAATAAGCGCTACACAAGCACTTCTTCCGGATGTTTTGCACACAGCTACACCCAACTCCGAATGTCTCGCACACAGCTACACTCAACTCCGAGCGTATTTCGCACACAGCTATACTCAACGCCAACTAAGTGTCTTGCACACAGCTACACTTAGCAACTACGAGTGTTTTGCACACAGCTACACTCACTACAGTATTTTGCACACAGCTATACTCTTTCCACAATTACAAATACAAAGGTAATTGTATCTCTCTCCAACTAGATTTGAGACTATTCAGACTAAGTCTCTAAGAATATTTGAGCACTTGCATTTTTTGAATTTTCGTGTGTATTGCACTTCTATCTTGTTCACCTCTGCTCCACACGTTGCACTTCTTTGTCTTCAAGTCTTCATGGCTTTTTATAGGTAATCAAATATATCCGTTGGAGTGGGATAATTTGATTTTTGAAATTTGAATCTTCATAACCTGATATTGTTGACAATAGTAGGTCTTTAATTTTGATTTGATTGTCAACTTGCCTGACAAATAATATTTTACCACAACTTGATTTTCTAGTTGTTAAAATATTATTTTTCTTGTCATATTGAGTATCCAACGTATCTTTGAATTAAATTCATCTGATAGAATTTATTTCTAGTATAAGTTTTTATATTCATGTCTTCATAAATATTTTTCCGTTCTGATCAAATGTCTTTCAGGCAATTTTGGATTCTTGTGGCATGTGGGTAGACTTGGAATAAATTCCTTCGAATTAATCCAATTTCTGATCATCTTGCTTCTTTGCCACATTGTGCTCCTTTGACTTGAACATCGTGCTCCTTGACTTGAACATTGTGCTTTTCTGATTTGGTCACATTGTGCTCTTTTGGACACATCGTGCTTGTTCACATTGTGCTCCTTTTGATACATTGTGCTTGTCAGCACACATTGTGCTCCTTAGCACACATCGTGCTCTTTTGGTAGCATTGTACTTGTCCGAAAATTTGACTTGTAAAAAATAAGTCCTTGGGGGGAATTGTGCTGACACATCGTGCTTGTTCACATTGTGCTCCTGTAGATACATTGTGCTCCTTTTGATACATTGTGCTTGTCAGCACACATTGTGCTCCTTAGCACACATCGTGCTCTTTTGGTAGCATTGTACTTGTCCGAAAATTTGACTTGTAAAAAATAAGTCCTTGGGGGGAATTGATCTCGGGTGTGATCATTTTGAGTAAGGACTTCTACCATTTCACCATTAGGCTCATTCAATCATTCTTTGCAACGCCATTCCTTTATGCTTCTTTCTCGAATGAATACTCGTAGGACCAAAATTAATTTCTCAAATTAATTTTGTTCTTCCTATGGTAGATTCCTTTTGACTCGATATTCTGATTTATGATGCTTGTACTAAAAGACCTAAAAACACAGGGAATCTAAAGTACATTTGGCTCATCAAAACTTACAAAAATATTCCTATCATAAATGTTTATTTGTAGTATGCTAACAATTCATTTTTAATTTGTTATATGCTAATTTTTTAATAATATACTAAAAACGAGCTAACACTAAAAGTGAATTATAAGTATATTAAAACTAAATTTGTATGTCTATAATCCATCTTGTAATGATGGTCCACGATATAAAAATTGGCTAAAAACCCACATAGACAAGCAAGCAAAAGTTCGAAGTTTTAAAACAAATTTTGAAATTGTTCAAATTATACATAGAAATTTATTGTTGTGTTTTTGTATCCAAATCTTGTGTATAGTTGCACTGTATATATACTAGCTGATTAATGTATAAAAGGTAGATAATATAATGATGAAAAGTATATGGATAGATGTTATTTCTCGTGAGAGAAATACATTTTGAATCAATTTTGAGAAATTGTTACCTAATCAACCAAATTAATTATACTTTAACTGATTTGATTAATTGGTCCATAACTAAATTTTTATTACATCTAATTTATTTTATATTATATATTTAATACAACCATATTGTAAAATTGTACTACATTGGAGCAATCATTATTGTGTGGACCATGATTTTGTGTGGACCATATTTTGTCTACTGTAAAATAATGTACATTCAATACGAAAATAATGTACATTGTATTCAGGGGATGTGCATTATTTTTGTTCTGAGTGTACATTATATTGTATAATGTACATTCAGTACAAAAATAATGTAGATTTAGTATATTAAAAATGTACTTTTTGTTATTGTCCACATAACATTGTGTGGACCATGCTCCACACAATAATTTGCCACATTAGAGGGCTCTTATTTCTTTACTTAATTTTCTATCTTGTTATCTTTTATTGTGTGTGGTTCATGCCTAAATTAAAGATAATTAATTGAATTAAAAATTAAGTAGAAACCATTTAGGAATCTCTTGTATTCAAGATTCACGATCATTTTTATATATATATATATATATATATATATATATATATATATATATATATATATATATATATATATAGAGAGAGAGAGAGAGAGAGAGAGTTAATAATCAAAATGGTCCCCCCAACTATACCGTAATTACCAATTTGGTCATCGACTATTATTTTTACCCAATTAAATCCTCAACTATGCAATTTTTATCCAATTTAGTCCTCTGTTAATTTGACCGTTTGTTGACCGTCAAAAGTGAGGATCAAGAATTGACAATGTTACATCCCACTGGCTCAATAATTGAACAAGTTTACACATCATTCTTTGAATTTTATCAATGTATGAAAGCTTCTAAAAAATTTGTAAGTTAATTTTTATTATATCATTATAAAAATATTTATTGTAACAACATATTTTGAATTATTTATTATCTTCATCTATTGACAGCAATTTTCAATGACAAACTTCCAAAACAATTTGTCTCAACAACGAATGTAAATAAAAAAATCAATGACTTTAATGTTGTTGATGAAAAGTATGTAGCCACTTTATTACTATTATTAAATTAAATAAATTAGTAGCTACAACAAAAAATAATGCATATGCATTTAATTAATTTAGAATTAGATGTCTATAATGTCATTATTCAAAAAAAAAATATTCATTATAAAAAAAATTTAAAAAAATATAATTTCATTAGTTATATTATATTTATTTATTTTCTACAACCTTCCAAAAAATATTTATTTTCTACAATTCAAAGATTCATTACCTTCAATTCAAATTCATTAATTAATTATATTCACTACATTGCACATTGTCTTCTTTTTACATTATCTTGTAATTAAATATCAAAGTTATAATACAAAACATGTTATATATTTATAAGTATTTTATAGAAATATAATAAATATTAATATTTTGTTCAATACTTTCACATGATAGTCTATAACACACATCTCACGATATATGAAACATGTAGGGAAAAACTACCACAACCAAATATCAAATACAACTAAGATCTCAGTCATATACACAACAATGAAAATCTAAAACTTCCAACACCATAATCTCATTGCATGATGATGGCCTCTATGCTACCACCAGTAACCCAATTGCACATGACATACTACAAATAAAAAAAAATTAAAAAAAGAAAGAAAAAAAAAAGAGAGGACATGACATGTACTGAAGACAAAGACAATTATAATGTTGCCCAAAAGAGAATTAAGAAGACAGAGAAAAATTTAAACAAAAAATAGTATTTATCTAGACTATCACTTTTAGACTACGTATTTAGACTAGCGTTATTATAAAGTTGCAAACATTTATTATAGTGACAATTATAATCATTCTGTCATATATATTATCTTGCATTTATATACTTTAAACAAATTCAATATTCACTTACCTATGCAAGAACATCTCCTATATAATAATGCATTGATATATTTTGAAATACTCATTTAAACTAATTATTGGGCATTATCCCATTCGCGCAATACGCGTAAAAAAAAAAAAAAAAAAAAAAAAAAAAAAAAAAAAAAAAAAAAAAACTAGTATTAAAATAAATACTAAGTGATGGAATAAATTTAAATGGGGTTTGTTCTTATTTAATTTAAAAATAAAGAATGAATTGAAGACAAGACAATGTTTGACACAAGACAATAAAACTTTTAATTCGATATTAAATGCTTGTTCAATATAATAATTTGGTCTTTGTAAGAGAAAAAACATGTCTTTAAAGAGACAAGGCTTCCCCTATTTATACAAGAGGTTCCTAGCATGCCTTAGGCCACACGATTCGGACACCTTCCAAGAGGATCAAATCGAGCACTCACAATATAATGGCCCTAGCTAGTTAGGTCAGCCCTAATTAAGGTTAGTCTCTTAATCCTCGCCTTTGCCTTGTGCTTATCCTGTTGGACATGGCAAATTATCTTATGCGGTTACAAATTTGTTCATAATTGTGAATATAAAGTTAAAAAATTATGAACATAGTGTTCTGTAATTGTAAATATAGATTTTCAATAATTGTGAATATAAAGTTCAAAAATTATGAACATAGACTTCAGTAATTATGAACATAGAGTTCTATAATTGTGAATATAAAGTTCAATAATTGTGAATATTAAGTTAAAAAATTATGAACATAAAGTTCAGTAATTATGAACATAGAACCGTGTCCATCTTACGAGGCGGACACGGTTCCACGGCATAACGATCCGTTGGACATCGCTTCTTGAACTTGATTGTTTGGGTTAGATTCGGCCAATATATCTTTGTGTGGGTTGTTATACAATGGGCCATGGTTCATAATGCTATGTGGATTTTGGTTGTCAAATGAAATTACAATAGAATTAAAATAATACTTTAGTTACTAAAATAAAACTAATAAACAAAACTCATTCAAGAACGTATATTGTCAAATGAAACAAATAAATAAATAAACCATTTGTGACTTGTAAAGCTAAAAATTTGAATAAGAGGACGTATATAGTTCGTGGAGGATCCAGGCTTGAGTGGTATCATATATTCATATATATTATCCAGGTTGATTATATTTAATTTGCAGATTTTATCATTAACATATTGAAACAGTTCACTAATTAAATAAGAGTAAATACCCAAAATGGTCCCTCGACTATAGCTAAATTCACAAATTGGTCTTCGACTTTCAGTTTCAACCAATTAAGTCCTTAACTTTGTAATTTTGACACGATTTGATCCTCCATCTATTTGACTGTTTGTTGACCGTGATCGACGATCTCCAGAAGAACCTTCAGCTCTCGTCAGAGCACGTGGAGGCCTCCAGGATGACGTTGCACTGGTTCGGAAACACGTCGTCTTCTTCGCTCTGGTACGAACTCAACTACATTGAATCCAAAGGGAGGACGAAGAATGGCGATCGGATTTGGTAGATTGCTTTCGGCAATGAATTCAAATGTAACAGTGCGGTCTGAAAATGCAACTAGAACCTTAAAAAATTGACGATGGACCATGAAATTACATATATATCCTCAAAAATCACAGTCAACAAATGGTCAAATAGACAGAGGGCCAAATTGTGTTAAAATTACAAAGTTAAGGACTTAATTGGTTGAAATTGAAAGTCAAGAACCAATTTGTGAATGTAACTATAGTCGCAGGACCATTTTGGGTATTTACTCATTAAATAATACTCCGTATCAAACTTAGGCAACAAACCTAATATGAAATACAAAGTATTTAATATATTAATAATACTTTTACTTACATATATTATCGGTTTTTAAGTAGTAATCAACACTTGATTATTAACAAATTGTATATTTAAAAAGTTTGTGAAACACTCAAAGACAAACATGTTAATAGAGATCAGACTAATATTTTCAGCTAAATACTTGTGTTTAGTAATGCTTTTAATTTACTAAAATTTTTGAATTATTTTCAGTGCTAATAAATAACAACATACCTAAAAAAAAAGGGTGAGATTCTAATTATTTTTTTTCACAATCTTTTTTAAATATTTCACAATTCAAATAGTTTACTCTGCAGGCTGGTTCAATAGAACCTACATGAATGTAGTAAAAATCAGACTCTTTGAGGTCATGTCTCCTTTGAATAATACATTGTTGAATTTTTTGTTCAGCATCGTTGCGAATATCTTTCATAATACTTTCTGGAATTGGAAGTGTATTATTACGTGAAGACACTAATAAAGGAAAAGCAATGGCCAACACGAAAATCATAGTAATGTGTTTATAACTCATAATTGATTATTTCTTTATTCACTGCTGGAAATTTGCGTTTTTCCGACCACATTTCCGACCACCTCAAAATATGGTCGCAAAACGTGAATTTTTTTTCTTTTTCGTCACGCGCAAGTTTCGTCGGAAAGTGGTCGGACATTTCCGACCATTTCTGAAATGTGGTCGGAAATTTCCGACCACATGCAATGGTGGTCAGTAAATTATTAAGATTTTTTTTAACCGTGTCCAGAAGACTTACCGACTACTTTTGTGGTCGGAAATTTCCGACTACTTTGGGAAATGGTCGGAATGCTTTGCTTTATTATTTAAAAAAGTTGACTATTTCCGACCACTTGTGGGTGGTCGGAAGTTCTTTTATATTCCCAGTTCCATACTTCTCTCAGTTTTTTATTTTTTAATATCTTTTTACAAATTTCTTCATTTCTGCTGGATATTTTTTTGCTAAACCACTCACAATAATGTAAAAATCAAACAAGGTATATATATATATATATATATATATATATATGACTTCCATTTATGTCATTTTTTTTATATCTAGCTAGTTTGAACCTTTTTGTACTTTTTTGTTTTGTTTTTTGCAAGAAATTTTATAGTGTTGAAATCATGGTAAGATATATGTATATATTTTTAGATTTTTATTTATGTCATTTTTTTTTTTAGATCTAGCTAGTTTTAACTTTTTGTATATATTTTTGTGAGTACATTTTAAATTTATTTATTTATGTAATGCATATATATATATACATATATATATATATATATATATATATATATATCTAAAAACATAATAAGTGTGAATGAATATTATACCTTTCATTTATGTCTATTTTTTTCGTTAAGTTTTTTTTTTTTTTACATGATGCTATAAAGGTTGTACTTTACAATATTTTGGACAAACATACCCCTAACGTTATAACTTCCGTTATCTTCTTAAATAATAATAATAATAATAAGATACCTCAATATATTAATCATTTGATGGGTCCCGATAATCGAGTATCTACTAGGTATTATGATGAAAAAAATTACTTACAAAGTTTGGTCTTGGACATGAGAAGATTGATTGTTGTGTAAACAGTTGTATGCTATACTATAAGTCTGAAATCAATGACAAGCACTGTAAGTTTTGTGGTGAGCCAAGATTTAAACCATGACCACCTGGATGTACTCGTGCAAAAGATGTACCACGAAAAAAAGAATGCATTACCTTCCTCTCATCCCTAGATTGCAACGTTTGTATGCATTCCATAGCTCTGCTCCACATATGCGGTGGCATTATGAAAATCACCGTGGACCTAGTATAATGTGTCATCCTTTAGATGGTGAAACATGGAAGCACTTTGATAGAAGGTTTCCTAATTTCGCAGCAGATCCTAGAAACGTGAGATTAGGCTTATGTTCTGATGGATTTTCTCCTTTTGGTTTCAATGTGAAGTCGTATTTTTGTTAGCCTGCGTATGGTATGTTATCTGGATGGCAGACAGCCGGGAAACTAGCATGTCCTTATTGTCTTCAGTATTCTAAATGAGTTTACTTAAAGAATTGTCATAAAACATGTTGGTTTATAGTTATCTTTTATAAATATATAAGAGTAAATACTCAAAATGGTCCCTCGACTATAGCTAAATTCACAAATTGGTCATTGACTTTTAATTTCAACCAATTAAGTCCTTAACTTTGCAATTTTAACACGATTTAATCCTCCGTCTATTTAACCATTTATTGATCGTGATCTTTGAGAATATATATGTAATATCATATATCATACATATCATTATATAATAATATAATAATAGTAATAATAGTAATAATAGTAATAATAATAGTAGTAATAGTAATAATAATAACAATAATAATAATAATAATAATAATAATAATAATAGCCGCTACCCTCCACCCTCCTCTCTCACTTAGCGCCATTCTAAAAAATTTCACCCAAAAAATGACGCCTTAGCTTACTGCCAGTGTATACCTCCAAATTTTCTCCCTCCTTCAAAATTCACAAATTTCATTCACCAGTGTCGCCCCACTACTCCTCCCTCCTCCCAACTACTTCACTCACCATTGAAGTAAGTTATTCATGCTCCTTCCTCCATTTTTGTGTGCTTCTGGAAGTTAGGGTTTTAACATGAACTCCAGCACAGGGTCGTATTTAATCTGGATTCTTCCATATCTCACCGGGGCATTCGGCTCAAAATCAGTGGATCAGTCAGTTTGCAGGTTCTAATTTCCACTTTCAATAATTTTTTGATAAATTTGTGTTATAACTTAGAATTACGCAGCTTCAGGAAAATTTTAAATTTGTGTTATAACTTATTATCAAAATTTTAAATTTGAGCTTTTAGGTTCGTGGAGTATCAGCTGGAATAGTAGACTCCTTTTACAGTGTGATTAAGCCTATCCCCATTGTGTATGTTCCCCTTTGCTACTTTACAATAATTGCAGTTTTTTATAGGGAAGTTGATTTATTGTATTACTTGTTGTGAAGTTTAAAAGTGTGATGAAAATTGGAAGTAGAAGTAAAAGTGCAAATAAGTGCTTTCTTGGTCAGTATTACAATGAGTTCACTTCATGTAAGATGAACATTTTGCACAGAAAATGTTTTACAATTTTTGTTATTCACTTTACTGGAATGTTTTCCTAACCAAACAAGTGCAATGTGTTTTCTAGCAATACTAAAATTTTTAGTTAGGAAAGGGTTTAGGGTTCTAATTTTGATGTGTTAAGAGGGAAAAAGGGGGAATAATTTCAAGTGATATAAAAAGCTTAACAGTTATGAAATGATTTGTTTATCTAGTTAGGAAAGGGTTTAGGGTTCTAATTTTTATTTATCTGTTTTACTCTGTGCTTCATTGGTGTTTATTTATTTATTCTTGGATTTTCTTTGGTGTTTATTTATTTATTTACATTGAAGCATGGAATCGTATTTATCCTCCAACAGCAGCTCATTTTTAGGCTTCATACTATCTTAGTTGTTACATTTGCTACCTGCAGGATCTGATTGTTTCATATCAAGTTATGAGGCACTTTAAGAGTACTGAGTGGAGATAGTGGCATTTAAAGAATCTTAATTTGCCTCTATTTAGTCATTAGTGTCTGATTGTAGAAAACTTTGCAAGTCCATTTGATCTTTATTTATGATGCATACAAACACTCTAGATTGGGTGTTTCCATGTTTGAAAAGCATTTCCTTTAATAAACTTTGGACACACCATAAAATGTTTTAAAATTTTTAAAGCTGTTTTTATTTATTTATTTATTTATTTATCATTTCAAATGTTTAGTTGGGTGATTACTTGCTTCACTAATCTATTATATTCTATTTTTTGTGTGGTTTAACAGCCTAAGTTATGTTCCAAAAAAGGAAAAGTTTGATGTCCCAACTTTCAACACAACCCGACAGTTGTATAATAGTGATTCGGAACGTACTATGTCGGCATCACCTACTTCAAATGAAGCTGATTTGGAAGGAGGATCACCTACCTCGAACCTTGCAGTGGGCATAAAAAAATCATAGAAAGCATCACTCGGTACTTCCCTGGGGCTGTCAAGACGTACAACGTACAGGAGGTTCAATCCCGATTACTAAGCATAAGCGAAGATTAGTAAGTCATTTAATAATATTTAAATACAGTTCCAATTTTAACAATAACATTAATGCATAGTTTATTGAATTGTTGTTGTTAGATAGAAAGAAAAGCTCAGAGAAGAGCCCTCACATGCTGTTTTGTTTCAAGCTACACACAAACGCAAAAAGACGGGTGAGTTTGTGTGCAAAAAATCTCAACAAATCATGGTAAGAATCTCAATTCCTATAATCTCTTATCATTAAATATAAAACTATGATGTAGTTATATATTTCCAAATAATTTTACATATTCTTGACTGTGGTTTGCTTGGGTTGCTCATGAAATTTATTGGATAGTAAATTGTAGAATGTGGGGTTGATCTAAAATGCCAAATGTGGATCTATGGGTCTATGCTGCTGTCTTTTGGAATGAAACTCACTGGAATGAAGTGGTGGTTCACTGGAATTTCATTCCATTCCTAGATGAAATCCCAGTGAACACCAGTTCACTGGGATGAACCCTTAAGGGTTCACTGGAATTTCATTCCATTCCAGTGAACCCTTCACTCATTCCAGTGAAAGGGGTGGTTCACTGGGATTTCATCCAGAAATCCCAGTGAACCAGTTTACTCCAGTAAACTGATTCATAATTCTAGTCATTATGAACCAATGATGATTAATAATTATAATGCAACAGAGTATATAACTAGTGTAGGTTTTGAATGTATTTGTGTTGAGATGGGGCCTGTAAAATCTGAGTTTGTTACATTGTTAATATATGAGTGAATTGTTACATTGTTATATCTGAGTGATGTGAAATTTTCTGATTCATTTGTTCAAATTGACACTTGCTTTTTTATTAATGAACATTTGTTAATATATGAGTTTTAAAAAATTGTCTATCAATATAGGAAATCGCAACTCAAAGGCAGCAAACTGAACATGAACTTGACCAAGAAACTATTTGGTATGAGGCAACATGTGGTCTCAAAAAAGGAGGTTATGTGTGTGGCTTTGGATCAGATATCCAACACTACTTTTCCGAGACGGTGAGGCAAAAGAAGTCATATGGATCATGTGAGTAAAGAATTAAAAAATTGGAGCAAGCCAACGAGGAGATTAAAGAGCAAAATAAGAATATTATGGAGTTGTTCCGAGGCATATGTGGTGCAATCCGGAATTGTTACAATCTGTTGCTCCTACAATTGATAGGAATCAAAGTTGTGGTGTTGGGTGAGATAATTTTGACTAAGTAAAACTTGTGATATTAATGTAAAAATATTTGGAATTGTAAGTAGCTACTACTTTTTGAAATGTAAAGTAGCAACTACTTTTTGAATTGTGAACATGCAATTAAAATTGTAAGTTTTTGGTAATATTACATTGTTATAAAAGTACTATTTCTTTAAAATTAGTATTATAGGATATATAATATGTATTAAATAAATTGAGCAGTGAAATATATTTTTTATAAAATTAATTTTCAAATGTATTAAATAAATTGAGCAGTGAAATATATTTTTTATAAAACGTACTACGTGTATATACAAAAGGTGGTCGGAAGATATAATTCGTATATACGCGCAGTACGTTTTCCGACCATCAGGTGGTCGGAAGTGCCAACCAGCCACCATTCCCTCTGCGACAAAACTTTCTGACCACTCTATTTTAGTGGTCGGTGTTTCCGACCACTACCTAGGGTGGTCGGAAGTTCCGACAAGCATTTTTGCGGATTTAAAAAGTGGTCGGAAAGTCGGTCGGAACAGGAGTTTTCAACCCATTTTGGCGATTTCCGACCACGTTTGAGTGGTCGGAAAATCGCTGATTTCCAGTAGTGATTGTTTTATTTCTAGTCTAGCGTGTCTATATATATAATGACAAGGTGAATTGAATTGTATTAACTATTAAGTAAGAGGGTTGTAATTAACTTTGATCGAAATTTAGTCAACATACAAATCATCTGAATCATCTATTCCTTTACAAACTGAAATAACTAGTTAATGCTATGCTATGTTGAGTAACTGTTTTGTAATGTTTGTTAAATAAGAATGACATGTTCAGTGAATAGTTTTGTATTTTGAATTTATTATACATATGTATACGTACATTACTCAATCAATTTCATAATCTTTAATATATATATTTTTAAAGCAGAATACTTCAGATTTTATTATCTCATCTCATCCCATGTTCGTACCTGAGCACACCATCCGCATTTGATCCGTACTATATATATATATATATATATATATATATATATATATATATATATATATATATATATATATATATATATATAATACAATTCTAATAAGAGCTAATAATGTTAAGTCTTTAACTAGAATAAAAAAAAATGTTGGTGGTAATTGTTTCTTAAAATGAATGGTTCATATTATTTTGATTTTAGTTTTTTTAATGATTTTCCTTCTTTACTCTTTATTATATTAGTTTTTCCCTTAAATAACATTAAAGTCCATTAGTATAAACTTTATTAACAAAATATTCCGTTAACTATTTATTATTTTTAGTTACTCATTAATTTATATAAGAAATGCCTTAGGTTCGAATCTCATCTCAATTAGAGTTGGCATAATTATTTAACATATACTAAAAATATGTTAAAATGTATTTAAAAAATAATATATAAAATTTAACATAAACTTTGGTCAAATAATTAACTCAACTAAATACATAGCATTTGATGGGGATATGGGACCCTAGGGGGTCCATTTTATTGAGAAAGTATTGGCCCAAGTGGGGGTGGTGAAAGAAGGAGGTTGGCCCAAGTCTTGTTGTGCTAGGAAGACAAGCACGCATGGTGGGCCGGGGTGAAGAGCATGGACCGGAAGGGGGGAGGTAGGTATAGCGAGAGAGGGGGGAGGTAGGTGCAGGAGGTAGGTACGGCGCGAGGGGGAGTGGAGGTAGGTACAGCGTGAGGGGGAGTGGAGGTAGGTGCAGGAGGTAGGTACGGCGTGAGGGGGAGTGGAGGTAGGTGCGGGAGGTAGGTATGACGGCGTGAGGGGGGAGGTAGGTACGACGTAAGGGGGGAGGTAGATACGGCGTGAGGGGGAGTAAAGGTAGGTGCGGGAGATAGGTACGACGTGAGGGGGGAGGTAGGTACGGCGTGAGGGGGTAGGTACGGCGTGAGGGGAGGAGGTAGGTGCGGCGTGCATGGTGGAAGATGTTAGTCAGCGTGTGCGGTGTGGATGCGGGAGTCGCGGGGATAGCGGCGACGTGACGTGCATGGTGACAAACAAGCGGAGTGGGGGAGTAACAACGTGGGACACATGGGCGCCAGAGGAGGAGGGGGGCTTTCTATAAATAGGGGCCCTGGATCTTTGGCTAAGGGCAACTCAGACACGACAGGCACTACCGTCTAGTGGTCTTGATCTCATACTCTTAATTCAGTCACCTGGGTTCGATTCCTACCAGTAGCATAGTTAGCTATAGCCCATCCTGTGGGCCTTGTTCTTTGTATTTGGGCTGCCATTCTGGGCCTGTACCTCGGGATTTGTTTTGGGCCGCCATTCTGGGCTTGTACATCGGGCTTTGTTTTAGGCCTAACGCCCTACCCTCGTTCTGTATCCCTGTACCTGGTTTATGGTGGACCCGATCCCAATAAAACCATCAGCATTCAATGATTATAAATTAGAAACTTTGAAAATCATTTGATTTTCTATCATTTAAAAAAAATTAAGTTAAGTTTTTTTTTTCATTTAATTAATCTTCTTTTGATTATTGAGAACAAAACTTAACTTTTCAATTATGCTTTATTCAATGCATGAAAACTTCTAAACAAATTTGTAAGTTAACTTTTACTAATTACTATATTATTATAACAATATCTATTGTAACCTTATATTTTGAATTATTTATTATCATCCTCTGTTGACAGCAATTGTCATTGACAAACTCTCAAAATAATTTGTCTCAACAACGATGGAAATTAAAAAAAAAAATCAATGATTTCATTATTGCATGTGGGTGAAAGGTATGTAGCCACTTTATTGCTCTTATTAAATTAAAAAATAAATTAGTAGCTACAACACAAAAATATATATGCATATAATTAATTTAGAAATTTGAATTAGATGTCTATAATACCTCTATTTAAAAAGAATTATTCATTATAAAAAGGATTTTAACACACAAAAAATCATAACACAAAATTATTTTTCTCTGCACGTCTCTCTTGCTACTTTCGCGAGTTCTTTAGGGTTTGTGTTTTTTTGTGAGGTTTTGCCGGCGATCACCCGACGGAAGCGAGCATTGACGCAGAATTATGGCTGAGAGGAATATGGAAGACTTGTGTGCGGGTTTAACTTTGGCGGATGTGGAGGATGATGACAATACTGTGCAACTCCCCCATGTTGCGAGAGAACAGGCCATCGAAGACGACAACTTTTACGCGGTGGGAAGATTGGTAACGAATCGGCCGATCCGGTTTCCGTTTTTTCAAGATACAATGGCAAGGGTGTGGCAAGCGGCTATGGGGGTAAACATGCGTGAACTGCTGCCTAAACGATATCTAATTCGTTTCTACCATGAAGGGGATCTCCAACGCATACTGAATGACGGGCCTTGGGCATACGAACAGAATTTGTTAATCATGAAAAAGCTGTTCCCTGGGGATGATCCTGACACAGTACAACTCACCCATGCAGATTTTTGGATCCAAATTCACTCTTTACCGGTAGGTTTTCGTTCGGAAGCAGTGGTTAAGGCTGTGGGTTCATTTCTTGGGACGGTGGTGCAAGCGGACGACCGTAATTTTGATGGCTCAATGAGGGCCTTCTACCGGGTGCGGGTCTCAATGGATGTGACGAAGCCGTTAAAGAAGCAGATGAAACTGAGAATGGATGCAGGTTCTTGGTCGTTCATAGATTTCAGGTATGAGCGCCTTCCGACTTTTTGTTTTCTTTGCGGGTTGATTGGGCATGGTGATAAACATTGTAGATTAGCGTTGAATCGTGATCCCAATGCGGAGAAGCCGTATGGTGCGTGGCTAAGGGCCGGTATGCGACGGGGTATGCCCACCTTGAATCGATGTTGGATCCCTCCTGAGTCGAGAGTGGATCGGAGGAGCTGGAGGTCTCCGGCTATGATGGTAAATGTTGATGATTCTGGGGCTGGAACGGGGCAACAGGGCCCATTAGAACGAAGTGAGGGTGGAGGGGAATCTGAAAATGTTGAGGGCGAATTGGTTGCTGCGGCAGTGGGGACGCAAATGGCAGTGAATCAGCACAATTCTTAATGGTTAGTCGCTGGTTTGGTTGTTGCGGCAGTGGGGGCGCAAATGGCACAAAATCAGTACAATTCATCAGGGTTAGTGGCTGGTTTGGTAGTTGGGGAGCAAAAGAGGAGACGTGTGGAGGAGGGTGTGGAAAATCCAGCAGTTTGTGTTGAAAGTATGGACTGTGAGACAACTTTGTCAAAAAACGGAGAGCAGGCGGGACTTGCGGAGCAAGCCCGCCGAGAGTTATGAGTATAATATCTTGGAACTGATGGGGGCATGGCAACCAGACGACAGTTCAAGTGTTGGCGGACGTGGTCCGCTCGAAGAGGCGGAGTGTGGTTTACCTAATTGAAACGTTTGTGGATAAACATCGAATGGAAACAATTAGTGTACAGTTGGGTTTTGATAGTGTGTTTACGGTGGATGCTGATGGTCATAGGGGTGGTTTGGCCCTTTTATGGAATAAAACAGTGGATTTGAGGGTAACGGGGTACTCAAGTAATCATGTTGATACTAAAGTCAGGCTTGATGTGGGAAGCCCATGTTAGTGTTTTACTGGGTTTTATGGGTTTTCAGAGAGGCAACGGAGGCGGGAGGCATGGCAATTGTTACGGTCTTTATCTGCTCAATCACAGCTACCATTGTTGTTATGGGTGACTATAATGATCTCCTGGACCAATTTGAGAAGCGTTGACGGATTCCACACCCGGAGTGGTTGATTAATGGGTTTAGGGAGGCGGTGGCAGATAGTGGATTGCAGGATGTCCCTTTTGGTGGATACCAATATACATGGGTAAAGTCGAGGGGCACTGATAGAATGATAGAGGAGAAATTGGACCGAATACTAGCAAGCGACAGTTGGCTTAATTTGTTTGAGGGGGTACGGGCGCTCTCTTTGACAATCCCGTATAGTGACCATCGACCGCTAATTTTAACGCCTGTTAGTTTGCCGACAGTCCGAAGGAGGGCGAGGTTCTGTTTTGATAATATGTGGCTTCGGGAGGAGGCGTGTAGGGAGATTGTTGCACAAAGTTGGGATCGGACAGTAGGGCATGACACATTAGCCAGGGTGGAGGCTTATGCCCGTGACATTTCATGATGAGGCCGTCATTATAACAAGGATTTCAAGCGGAAAATTGAGCAAATTAAAATAAACGCCGGCTGGATATGCTCAGTTCTCGCAGGGATGGACCCAGGATGCGTGAGTATGAGGCGGTGGAGAAGAATATGATTTTCTTATTGGAGCAACAGCACTCCTTTTAGAAACAACGTGCAAAAGAATTCTGGTATAAGGGGGGGATGTGAACAGTAAGTTTTTTCATAACTCTGTGAAAGCTAGACGCCGGAAAAATACCTTTAAGAGGCTCCAGGATGAAGATGGGAATTGGGTGGTGGATGAGGCGGGTCTGGACAATGTCATGTTGAACTATTTTACAGGCTTGTTTTCGCCGGACTATGGGGATATTCAGGAAGTAATAGAAACAATCTCTTCGAAGGTTACGGATGCTGATAATGCTAGGCTTCTCCGCCCTCTTAGTATGGAGGATGTGCGTATCGCTGTGTTTCAAATGCACCCGGATAAGTCCCCAGGACCAGATGGTTTTGGCCCGGGGTTTTTCCAGTTTTTTTGGGACATTGTGGGAGGGGAGGTCACGGCTTTTTGCAGAAGATTCCTTGATACAGCTAAGCTACCCCAGAGGGCTAATGACACTTATATAGTGTTAATTCCGAAAAAGACGGTCCCGGAGACAATGAAAGATCTACGCCCGATTGCGTTGTGTAACGTAGTCTATAAAATAGCAGCGAAAGTATGTACTAACCGATTGAAGCCTTTGTTGCGGAATTTGATTTCAGGAGCCCAGAGTGCATTCATTCCAGGCCGTTTAATTACGGATAACATTATGTTGGTATATGAGGTGCACCACCACTTGAAAAGGAAGACTCAGGGGCGAGAAGGGGTTGTGGCGTTAAAGCTCGATATGTCGAAAGCTTATGACCGGGTTGAGTGGCAGTTCCTCCAGGCAGTGATGATTAAAATGGGATTTGGTGAGCAGTGGGTGAATATCTTGCTTGAAACGGTCACTTCAGTGCGGTATCATATATTGCATGAGGCATGAGTAGCGAAAATTGGGGCCTATTATCCCGGGTAGGGGCCTCCGGTAAGGGGACTCGTTATCACCTTATTTGTTCCTGTTTGTGGCTGAAGGGTTGAGTGCAATGATTGAGAGAATAATGTCTACGGGCTTGTTGCATGGGGTTACAGTGGCTAAAGGGGCACCCTCCATTTCTCATCTCCTTTTTGCGGATGATTCATTCTTGTTCCACCGGGCTACTGTTGAGGAAAGTGTGCAGATGAGGTACGTTCTGGATACCTATGCTAAGGCATCTGGCCAGTATATTAACTATGATAAATCTGCTGCTTGTTTTAGTGCTAATGTGCCGCAGAATATTCGGAATGATGTGGTTGATATTCTGGGAGTGGAGGAGGGGTTAACAAGTGGTAAATATCTAGGGTTGCCCTCGCTTGTGGGTAGGAGGAAAAAGGCCATCCTGGGTTTTCTGAAGGACCGAATACTGTCTAGGGTACGGTCGTGGAATGCAAAGTATCTGTCTAGAGCGGGGAGGGAAGTTCTTTTGAAGAATGTGCTGCAGGCGATGCCGGCATATGCAATGTCGGTTTTCTTGCTTCCCATTGGCCTGTATCGGGAGATGGAGGTCATAATGAATCAGTATTGGTGGACAGGAAGAGTTGGGGATGGATGAGGTATAAAGTGGCACTCCTGAGAAGGGTTGTCTAGGTCCAAAGCGAATGGTGGTATGGGGTTTCGACGCCTGCATGAGATGAATTTGGCCTTACTTGGCAAGCAAGCTTGGAGATTGATTACAAACCCCACAAGTCTGTTGGCTCGCATGTTTAAGGCACGTTACTATCCGAGCTGTGAATTCTTTGATGTTGGGCAGGGTAGTAATCCTTCTTTTGTATGGAGGGGTATGTTGGAGGTTAAAGGTTGTTTGAAGGAGGGCTATAGAAGGGCAATTGGTGATGGGAGTGAGACTACTATAGGCTTGGATCCGTGGCTCCCGGTAGATGACAATCCGTATGTGGAGACAGACTTGCATCCGTCGGTCCGTTCGGCTCCGGTGTCCTCTCTTATGAATATGCATGGTACTGGGTGGGATGTTTAGTGTGTTTATGATATTTTTAATGTTCGTGATGCTAACTTGATTTTAAATATACCTGTTAGTGTTCGGAGGCGGCCACGAGATCAATGGATATGGCAATGGGATCAAAAGGGTGCGTATACAGTTAAATCTTGTTACAAGCATCTCACATTGGTGGCTGCAGATGACCGCCCATGGACTAAGATTTGGAACTTGCATATTCCCCCGAAGGTGAAGAGTTTTTGTTGGCAGCTGGCTTCTGCTTATCTCCCTATGCATGATATTCTGCAATTAAGAAATGTTGAATGCTATTTGAATTGTCATATGTGCAGTTGTGTGCAGGAATCAGCCTTTCATATGTTTGTCTACTGTGCTGAAGCGGCCCGGCTTTGGAATAAGCTGGGATAGCCACAAATCAATAGCTTTGCTGGTAATAGTATAAGTGAGTAGTTTTTTTGGGCTATTAATCTGTTGGATGTTGACTCTCTTCCTAAGTTTCTAATGGCTTGTTGGGGTGTGTGAATAGCAGGAATGAAAGTGTGTGGAAGGGCGTGGTTTTTGATATGAATGCGGTGCTGCATAGGGCTATGGTGTTCCTGGATTGTTGGAGGTGTGCGAATGAGGGAACATAAAGGAATCAGAGCAAGCAAATACTGTGTCCTGGACAAAACCTGCGCATGGGAGATTGAAGTTGAACACAGATGTGGCAATCAGGCAGGAAAGTAATGAAATGGGGGTAGGCTGGGTGCTGAGAGATGATAATGGAGTTTTTCTAGCTGCCAAGAACATGAGGATGCCGGGGATTTTTATGGCTAAAGAGGCAGAGGCACTAAGCATACGAGAGGCTTTGAGTTGGCTAAAGACTACTGGAATGGGAGATGTTGATGTGGAGACGGACTGCCAAACTGTTTTTAATGCTTTACGTTCGCTGTCTTTTAATTCTAGTTTTGGTTTTTTGATTGAGGACATTAAAGTTTTAGCTTCTGAGATTGTAGATGTTGATTTCTACTGTGTAAAGCGATCTGCGAATAGTGCCGCTCATATTGTTGCTAGGGAGGCCTTTTCTGTGTCAGGCTACGGGGAATGGTTTGATTCTCCTCCATCTTTTCTTGTGAACACTCTTATTCATGATTTAATGAATTAGTTTTTCATCTTCAAAAAAAAAAAAAATTAAAAAGAGATATAATTTCATTAGTTATATTATATTTATTTTCTACAATTCAAAAATTTCTTACCTTCAAATTTATTAATGTATTATATTCACTACATTGTATATTGTCTTCTTTTTACATTATTTTGTAATTAAATATCAAATTTATAATACAAATATGTTATACATATATATTTATTTATCAAGTATTTTATACAAATATAATAAATATTAATATTTTGTTCAATACTTTCACATGATAACCTATGACACACATCTCACAACACATGAAACATGTAAGGGAAAAACTAACACTACCAAATATCAACATGTGCTTGTAAGATAAATAGTTCATAGCACAACTAAGATCTCAGTCATATACACAACAAAGTAAATCTAAAGCTGTCACACCCCAAAAATTAGCGTAACCCGGCTGTATTACTACGACAAAAGAAATATCGTTATAATACGAAACCTTCTAAACAAAATATCAACCACAAGATAACCTAAACAACCTCTTTGTCTTAAGGTTCTTTCTTCCAAAGATAGCTTAATTCGAAGTATAATATATACATTTAAGCTTCTAGAATGTGATCTCCCTCGTCTTAACCTCGATCAACATTCTGATTTGAAAACATGAAACACACGAGTGAGCTCAAGGCTAGGTACATCATATTACACATCTCTACCAAATCAAGTGTAAAGAATAAAAAGGACCACAAATAGATAAGATAACATAAGATGTTAAAAAAAATGTATAATGAAAGCGTTAGTATTCTTATACAATTATATCTCTCCTTTGTTTTCCGTGGGATTGGAGGCCTCAAGGATCCTTAAGTTTGCCTGCCCATCCATTGATGGGCGGGCATTATTGAGGAGGCCTTGCTCCTAAGGAATTAATTACTTATTTGCTTGCAATCGATCCAAATCATGCATGCGTGTTTAAGCAAAAATTTTAGGGAAAAGTGTCAAATTGGCCCCCTAAGTCGAGTGGATAGTGCAATTGGGTCCCCTAAGTGAAAAAAGTTTCATTCAAGTCCCCTAAATCGGTAAAATTGTTCAATTAAGTCCAATATGTCTTGTTTATCAGGTTAAATCAATATGGTGTTGACACGTGTCATTTTTATTTTATTTTTTAAAGAAAATATTTTTTATTTATTAAAAATTAAAAATATTATTTATTATAAATAAATTAAAATAATAATAATAATAATTAAAAAAATTAAAAAAAAAAAAAACAGTCACCGGCTGTCCGCGCCGGACAGCCGTGGCTGTCTTCTTTCTTCACCGTCGTCTAAGGAAGACAGCCATGACTAACGAAGGAAGACGACCATGGCCGTCTTCTAGATCTGGACGAGGGCTACGGCCTTGGTCGCCGCCCTCGTTCCAAACGGAGGGGATCGTTCCAGTCCCCTCCGTCTGGAACGAGGGCGGCGGCCAAGGCCGTAGCCATCATCCAGATCTAGAAGACGGCCATGGTCGTGGCCGGACGGCCACGTGTGTCCGTGAAGAAGGAAGACAGCCACCGGCCAATGTGTTAGTGAACATATGAAGAGGTTGCTGTTCTTTTTTCTTTTTATTTATTTTTTAATTATTATTATTATTTTAATTAATTAATAATAAATAATATTTTTAATAAATAAAAAATATTTATTTTAAAAAAATAAAATAAGAAAGACACGTGTCAGCACAATATCGATTTAACCTGATAAACAAGTCATATTGGACTTAATTGAACAATTTTATCGATTTAGATGACTTGAATGAAGCTTTTTTCAGTTAAGGGACCCAATTGCACTATCCACTTGACTTAGGAGACCAATTTGACACTTTTCCCAAAATTTTAAAAGCACCAAATTAACGCAAATTATGCCGTGGAATCGTGTTCACCGAGAATGGTGAACACAAGTCAAAACGACGTCGTTTTTAGGCAAAAAAAAAAAAATCGCGGATGTGGAGTTAACGGCGCGTTACTGATCAAATTATGAATTTTCTGTTATGAGATTATGAATTTTATGAAAATTCATAATCTCATAACAGAAAATTCATAATCGCATAACAGAAAATTCATAATCTCACAACTGAAAATTCATAATCTCATAACAGAAAATTCATAATCTTATAACAGAAAATTCATAATCTCATGGTTCCAAAGTGAATGTGTAGGCATGGTTCCAAAGTGAATGTGCAGGCATGGATTCATAATTTATGAATGTCCGTGATTTCGGACGGGAATATGTAGGCATGGTTCCAAAGTGAATGTGCATGCATGAATTCATAATTTATGAATGTCCGAAACTCCGAAATTATGAATGTAATGAAAATTCATAATCTCATAACAGAAAATTCATAATCGCATAACAGAAAATTCATAATCTCATAACAGAAAATTCATAATCTCATGGTTCCAAAGTGAATGTGTAGGCATGGTTCCAAAGTGAATGTGTAGGCAGTCACGTAATTAATTAAAAAAAAAAAAAAAAAAAAAAAAGATAACGGTGCACTAACACCGTTGGAACCGTGTTCACCATGAATGGTGAACACGGTTCCATGGCATAACGTCTGCCAAATTAAACTACAAACTAAACTTGATTGGCAAGTTCAAACCTTCCGATGCATAAATCTGATTATTATATTTTTCTTTAAGTTACAACGTTTTACAAATTTATTCAACCCATCTCCGATCTCCGTTTCCATTTCATCTCCTTCTTGACTTTTAATTGTCACCTAACCGTCCTAACGTAACAATTTGTTGATAACAATCATCTTTTAAAAGGATTTTACAATCCACATATTTTTGTTTGCAGTTATATTCAATATTGTGTATATACGCGTCAGGAACTACATGATGATGATAATACCAAGAATTTTTGTCGTCGAACCTCTTCATATGTTCACTAACACATTGTTTAATTTCTTGCTCCGCATCTTTGGCAATAACTTCCATAATTCTCTCTGGCAAATTATGTGCAAATACAAGCAAAGGAAAAACAATGACCAAAACAAACACTACAATAATGTGCTTATAAACCATATATCGTCTTATTTGTAGTTTAGTGTGTCCCTTTGACAACTCTTACAGCTTTTGTGTGTGTTTGCCCCCCCCTCTCTCTCTCTATATAAACTAAAAATAACATTCAAGATAAATGAGTGGGCTTCATATGAACACGAAATACTAGTCATCCTCATCTAATTGAGTCATTATGATCTATTCCAAGTGAATTGAATAAGTTATAGTATTAAATAACGTAAGGAGTTTTCAAAAAAATAAAAAAAAATAATAACGTAACTACTACAAATTCAATAAACAAACCATCATTAATTATCAAAATTATATTTCACTAACTGATTTGTGAAGTTAATGCTATTTTGACTAAATATTTATGATATTTATTTAATAAAATAAATTTACTTTAAAATAGTTTTTAAAATTAATCAATTTAAAAAAAAATTAATTAATCAATTTCAATATTTATTAACTCACATGACACACTGTAAGTAATATCACAAGTTAACACGCATTGTATACAAATGTACCAAATTACTCATCAATTAGAAATAAATTTCAAATTTTGATATTTGATATGATCGAATTACAAATCTTTGTATACGAATCAATAGAACAAGGGACGGAACCAGACATTTCCCACATGCGTGTAATTGGTTCTGCAGTCTATGTCTCTATACCACCTACATGTCGTACTTTTATGGGCCCACAACAAAAATTAGGTATTTATATTGGTTATGAATCTCCCTCTATAATTAAATACCAAGAGTCCATGATCGGGGACCAATTTACTGCGAGGTACGCAGACTGCATCTTTGATGAAGATCATTTCCCGGTATTAGGAGGAGATAAGAGACCACATTTAAAGAAATACCGAGAAATATCATAGGATTAAAAAGATCTTAAATACCTAGACCCTCGCACTAGCCAGGCTGAACTGGAAGTTTAGAAGATAATTAATTTGTAAAATTTAGCAAATAACCTACCATATGCTTTTACTGATTAAGAAGAGTGACTACATCCCATACTCCTGCTGAAAATACCCGAACAAGAGTAGATGTCCCCAAGGAATAGAGTATACGTACTGACACCCCCACCCCCCCACCCCTATCGCCAGAAGCGTAGGAGAACAGTAGGTGCAAAATATATAATCCACGGAAAACTAGGATCAGTAAAATTTCACAGTTACTCCACAAAGTTATCAATCGTCCATAAGATAGAAAACTAGTCAACCTTCACATGCTCTATATAATATATATTAACACTGGGGATGCGGAACATCTAGATCAAAATATTATGGGAAATGACAATGATCTGGTTGATATAAATATAGAAACTGACATACACTATGTTGATATAGGAGAAACTTATAACAGATCGAGATTTAACAGTCATCGATGACACTTTTGCCTGCGTGATTGCCTCCAAAGTATCACGTGATAACCTGGATCCAGAACCAAAATCAATATCAAAGTGCTGGAAGTGCTCTGACTAGTTGAAATGGAAAGAGGAAATTGTGGCAGAGCTTAACTCTCTTAATAAAAGGAAAGTGTTTGGTCCCACCGTACTTATCCTGAAAGGTGTGATCCTAATAAGATCCAAGTGGGTATTCATACAGAAGATGAATGAAAATAATGAGGTGGTTAGACATAAAGAGAGATTGGTTGCTCAAGGGTTTACGTAGAGGCTCGAAATTGATTTTGAGCATACATATTCTCCTGTTATTGATTACACATCATTTCGCTATTTAATCTCACTGGCAGTAAAACTAATTTTAGATATCCAGTTGATGGATGTAGTGACCGTGTATCTATACGGGTCACTAGATGCTGATATATACATGAGAATACCCGAAGGCATTGAAAACCCCATTGTGAGGGAGAAAAAGGATCTTAACATATATAGTATCAAACTTCAAAAATCATTGTATGGTTTGAAGTAATCGGGTAGAATGTGGTATAACCGATTAAGTGAATTCCTCCTGATGATGGGGTACGTAAATAATTATATTTGTCCCTATATCTTCATTAAGAAATCATCAGAGGGTTTTTGCATTATCTCTATCTATGTTGATGACTAGAATGGGACACACAAGGAGCTTGTGGGAGCAAGTTTATGCTTAAAACTAGAATTCGAAATTAAAGACTTGGGGAAAATTAAGTTTTGCAGTCTCGGCCTGTCGATTGAGCATCATCCTGATGAAATTTTGGTACACCAGTGTACCAGTCAAATTATACAAATAAATTTTTGGAGAAATTTTATATGGATAAATCACATCCCCTTAGTACTACGATGGTGGTTCGGTCCCATGATGTGGAAAAAAATCCATTTAGGCCTAAAGGGGATGATGAGGATGTGTTAGAAGCGGTATAAAAATGAAAGATGATATTCCCACTGCATTGTATGAGGACAATGCGACATGTGTTACACAAATGAGTAATGGGTATGTTAAAGGGAACTTTACAAAACACACTGCAACTAAGTTCTTGTATCCGCATGAACTCCAGAAGAGTGGCAAAATCATTGTTAAGAAGGTTCGTTCATGTGACAATCTAGCATATGTGTTCCCTAAATCCCTACCTACATCCACCTTTGAGAAATATGTTCACAAAATTGGGATGCGTAGACTTGGAATGTTGTTATCTTCAGGGGGAGCAACAACCTCTAGATGCTCTTGATCAATTGGTCCAGAAGGCCATCATAATCCTTAAGATTAAGCCGACCTTGAATGCATTTGGTTGTACTATTTTTCCATTAATTAAGTTTTTCCCATTGGGATTCTTAGTCTACGTTTTTAATGAGACAACCAGTGTAATACATGATTATACATACATCATGTATTCTTTTCCTTGACAAAGTTTTTTTTCCACAGAATTTTTCTAGTAAGGTTTTTAATGAGGCATGATTATGGGAAGTATTCTACCGAAGATTAATTACTGAAAATCAACAAACACACTACAACAAAAAGAAGTTATATATATCAAAACATAATAAAAAGATGGAAGTTCTAATTTATATTTAACAACCTATGTCAAAAAATGTACAATCCGTGACTCTTCTGCAGTTCTCTTCAATATCTCGTTTTGACAGAGGAGCAAAACCACTATGAAATGCATCGTTATAATACAATTCATGAGTAACACATTGTTTATAATAGTTTTCTGGTTCTGCAATTTGATCTGAAGTGTATTCAACAGGAGCAAGGGGAGGTGTATTATTGCAAGCATATACTAATAATGGTAAAACAATAGCTAAGACAAACACCATATTTATTTTACACCTCATAATTATTGATTATTACTTTTATCTCTCTCTATTCTCTTCTTTCAATTTTAAAACAGAAGCAGTGTTATGAACTATTTGTAAAATCAACAAAACATCATTACTTATCAATTACATAAGTTAGTGACATTGGAGTAAATGTTTGCAGATTACGAACTGAATGTTAATTAGTCATAAATATTTAAGTTAATGACATTGGAGTAAATGCTAATAATATTTCTTCAATGAAAAGTCATATTCAACGAATATATTTAATACATTATATTTATCATGTTAGACTAAAACATCACATGCATAATCTTATATGTGATAATAGGATCGTACTAATAATAATAATGGATAAACGTTACATTCTCCCACTTGGTGCAAGCACTACAACTCAATAACAGAAAAACACCAACCATAATGATATGTTCTCATTAGCGCGAGTAGTATCCATTATGATCAAATGCAAACTGCCATTGAGCACTTAATTAGGAAACAAAACCCAACGAAATAAACCCTATGTTTATTCCAAGTCCCTGAAGTACATTTTCTCATCAATATAAAGTAAATGAAGGTGTACACACTTAATTGAGAAAATGTCTGAATGCTAAAGAATTTTATTAAAACTGAATGTATATATACAAATTACAAATTGGGCGAAAGTCCCATTTTCTGAATCAGATCCTTGAACTTAAATGGTGGCATGCCTTTAGTCAAGGGATCTGCTAACATCAACTCAGTATGAATGTGTTCAATGAATACAACTTTATTTTTGACACGCTCCCTAATTGCTAAGAACTTGATGTCGATGTGCTTAGTTCGACTTCCACTTTTGTCGTTCTTAGCTAGGAAGACTGCAGCTGAGTTGTCACAGTAGACTTTCAATGGCTTAGATATAGAATCCATAATTCTAAGCCCAGAGATAAAATTCTTTAGCCAAACACCCTGTGAAGTAGCCTCGAAACAGGAAACGAACTCGGCTTCCATGGTAGAAGTAGCTATTAAGGACTGTTTAACACTTCTCCATGAGATAGCCCCACCGGCCATAATGAAGACGCACCCTGAAGTTGATTTTCGAGAATCAACACAGCCAGCAAAGTCCGCGTCTGAATAACCGACAAGATCTAAATTGTCCGTCTGCCTAAACCCAAGCTTGTAACCTTTGGTTCCTTTGAGATACCTTAGAACCTTCTTTACAGCTCTCCAATGGTCCAACCCTGGATTGTGTTGGTAACGCCCTAGCATTCCAACCGCAAAAGCAATATCCGGCCTCGTACAGACTTGGATATATCCAAGACATCCAACTGCTGCAGCATAAGGGATGTTCTCCATGGATTCCTTCTCCAAATCATTTTTCGGACATTGGTCCAAACTGAATCTATCCCCCTTAGATATGGGAGCAGCGTTCGGTGAACAATTTTGCATATGAAATCTCTCTAAAACTTTGTTTATATAGGTTTCTTGAGATAAACCCAGTATACCCCGGGACCTATCTCTCTGAATTTTAATGCCAATAACATAAGAGGCATCACCCATATCCTTCATATCAAAGTTTTTAGAAAGAAATTGTTTCACATCACGAAGCATCCCCTTATCATTGGTGGCAAGTAAGATGTCATCCACATATAAAACAAGAAAGCAAATTTTACTCCCACTCACCTTCTGGTATATACAGTTATCCGAGGGATTTTCAACAAAACTAAATGAAGAAATTACCCCATCGAACTTGATGTACCATTGACGGGAGGCTTGTTTTAAACCGTATATGGATTTCTTAAGCTTACATACTAAATGCTCACCACCCCTATAAGAGAAACCTTCAGGTTGTTTCATATAAACCTCCTCTTCTAGATCACCATTTAGGAAAGCGGTTTTCACATCCATTTGTTGCAACTCAAGATTAAAATGTGCAACTAATGCCAGAATGACCCGAAGTGAATCTTTCTTTGATACAGGAGAAAAAGTCTCCTTGTAATCGATTCCTTCTTTTTGAGTAAATCCCTTGGCAACAAGCCGGGCCTTGTATCTCTCAATGTTGCCTAATGAGTTTCTTTTAGTCTTAAAAACCCATTTACAGCCAATGGCCTTGGCCCCATTAGGCAACTCAACAAGATCCCAAACTCCATTGTCCTTCATGGAATTCATTTCATCTTTCATGGCTTCTAACCATAAGTCAGACTGTGCATAATTTGTGGCTTGAGAGAATGTTTCAGGATCATCTTCAGCCCCTATGTCAGATTCTTGTAGATACGAAACATAATAACTAGGAACTGCTGATCGCCTTACCCGAGTAGACCGTCTTAAGGTTGGACCCTCATCACCTTGTACAGGCTGCGGGGCAACTACCTCTTCAGGAACTGGTGGCAGTTCTTGAATCGGTTCAGTCTGCATCGGCTCAGAATCTTGCGGTATATCCTGAGTTGGTTCAACCATTGGTTCGAAATCTAGTTCAGGCGGTTGCTGCAAGTCCTGAACTGGTTCTTCCAAAGGCTGATCCTCAACAGTTTGTGGAATCTCAACGGTAGGTGGTATATCTGCAGGCATAACTAAAGGAGCACTGCGGATAAGTACAACCCCACCAGATGACATAGAAGGTTGAGAGTCAATATGATCGAAGGAAGGAACTAAGTCCTTAAACCGATCACTCCCACTAATCAAGTCATCTTCAAGAAATTTAGCATTCCTTGATTCCACTATCCTAGTAGTATGAGATGGACAATAGAACCTATAACCCTTAGAAGATTGTGCATATCCAATAAAGAAAGCACTAATCGTCCTTGGATCAAGTTTCTTCTCGTGTGGGTTATATATCCTCACCTCAGACGGACATCCCCAAACACGCATATGTTGCAAACTCGGTTTCCAACCTTTGAATAACTCAAACGGTGTCTTAGGGACAGCCTTGGTTGGAACACGGTTTAATATATACGTTGCCGTCTTAAGCGCTTCATCCCACAACGACTTAGGAAGCTTAGAGTTGCTAAGCATACTCCGCACCATATCCAGAAGGGTCCGGTTTCTTCTTTCAGCTACACCATTTTGGTCCGGAGAACCAGGCATGGTGTATTGGGCAACAATCCCATGCTCTTGAAGAAACTTAGTAAAGGGACCAGGTGCTTGTCCATTCTCAGTATATCTACCATAGTATTCACCACCCCTATCAGACCTAACTATGTGTATTTTCCTGTTACATTGGTTTTCAACTTCAGCTTTAAATGATTTAAAGGCATCCAATGCTTCATGTTTATGATGAAGTAAATACACATAGGAAAATCTTGAGAAGTCATCAATAAAGGTGATGAAATATTTCTGACCAGGTATTGTCATATCAGGACAACATATGTCAGTATGAATAATTTCCAACAACGTTGAACTTCTATTGGCACCTTTCTTTGACTTGTTTGTCTGCTTACCCTTAATGCAGTCAACGCAAGTCTCAAAGTCAGTATAGTCTAGAGTAGAAAGTACTCCATCCTTTACCAACCTTTTAATACGCTCAAGGGAGATATGACCTAATCTCCGATGCCACAATATTGAGGAATTGTCGTTAATACTACACCGTTTGGTGCCGTTTTGAACATGTAAAGAATTGTAAACTGAATCATTCTTTAATTTAAGACGGAAAAGACCATTAGACAATGTACCAGTACCAACACAAGTAGAATAACGAAATAACTTGATATTATTGGTATTAAACTCAAAAGAATATCCGAAGGGTACAAGTCTAGATACTGAAACTAAGTTCCTAGAAAAACTAGGAACATAAAAAGTCTTTTCTAATGTCAATACAAAGCCATTGTCCAAAACTAAATTGCAAACTCCGACAGCTTCTACTGGTGACGCAATCTTGTTTCCAGAGAAGATGCTACACTCGGTTCCCTTTGGCTGTCTCAGTTTTGTCATATCCTGCAAAGAGTTTGCAATGTGGATTGTTGAACCAGAGTCAACCCACCAGGAATTAGTATTAACTTCTGACATGTTAGATTCGAAACAAACGAAAGAAGATGAAATGTTACCTTTTTGGGACATCCATTTCTGAAACTTGATACAATCTTTCTTCATGTGTCCCTTCTTTTTGCAAAAGAAACACTTTTGTATCTTCTTAATGTCTGCTTTCGGGGTTAGTTTCCCCTTAGCAGCTATGGTAAGTCCCTTAGGCTTTCCAGACATTCTTTTAGGCCTTGTTGTGGCCATAAAAGCACTTTCCCCAAGCTCAGTTACAAGTCGCGTTTCCTCTTGAGTACACATGGTAATCAATTGATTGATAGACCATTCATCCTTATGTGTATTATAGGCAATTTTAAACGCGCTATATTCCTGAGATAGGGTATTTAGTGCAAAGTGCACCACAAAGGCATCTGGAAGAATAATTTTCAACTTCTTCAATTGTGCCGCAATGTCCCTGAGTTCCATGATGTGTTTCCGCGTTCCCTTGACAGTGGAAAGACGCATATTGATAAACTTCATTATCAGGGTACTTGCCAGAGATTTATTCGCGTCAACAAATTGCTCATCGATGGCTTTGAGTAATGGCTCAATGTTCTCAATATCATCGACGGGACCACGAATCTCTCTGGCAATTTTAGACTTAATGAGGAATACGCCTAAGCGATTGGCTGTTGCCCATCGCTCGTATAGCGTTTTTTGTTCCTCAGTGCTTTCCGCAGTAAGCTCAGCAGGCTTCTTATTGCGAAGAGCATAATCAAACCCCAATATTCCTAAATTCAATAAAACAGCGGCTTTCCACTCTTTGTGATTGTCATAATTGAGGATAGGAATATCAATTGTTATTGATTGAGTGATTGGAAGAGTGACTGTAAAAGAAAAATTGAAAGCTTGGTTAGAATATTTTCGAGGCACAAAATTAGAGAGAGATACTGAAGTACACAATATTACCAATGTAAAATTATGCAAAAGATAAATTCGGATGCCATAAAAATTGCCTGTGGGCTAAATTTTTACGCATAATGAATTTACCAAAACTGAATGGTGGAAACGAAATGGGGGCGATTTTAATTTTTCCACCCTTAATGACAAAACTACCAAAACTATATGCCGATACATAATCCCTGTGGGCAAATTATGATCATAGTATGGTATTTCATCCTAATTCACCCTACAAATATAACAAAATTGCCTGTGGGCTAAATTTTGCCATATCACGCAGAGTGAATTACAATATTCTTGCATTAGCTTTATGTGAGTAAAACTTAATATGTAATTTTGGAAAAATTAAAGATGCTGTGGCTACTCTTTAATTAACCAAAGAACATAATCACATTAGCAAGAAAACCTAATAATCAAACAGATTAAACCAAAATATGATAGACAATCCTTAGGTATACTCCCAGGAAAGTTGGTCGAGACGAAGCTCGGTTAAATACCAACTCCTTAGACAGAGTAGCGTCGCAAGGGGACTAGTAGCAACAAGGCTTTTAAGCCAGGGCCATAGAACTAGTATTCCTCCCCAAGAAACTTCCCTAATTCATGTGTTCTCATTTTTGAAGTAAAATCGTTTGAGAGATCTAAAGAGTAGTTTCACCTATGGATAAGGCTTTGAATAGGGTAAAACTACGAATTGTTTATGTACTTAATGTGCTTTAGGAACTTTATAAAACACGAGTGGAGTAATAACTGAAGGTTGAGTAATAATATGCATAATCTAACCTGAAAGGCACTAATTCACCTAAAAGGCACTAATTCAGGCATAACATATAATTCAGACCTAAAAGGCTCTAAATTTTTCTTAATGAACATGCTTTTCTATAGGCATATAATTATAACAATCAAATAATTATTGCAATAAAGAGATAAATAGCATGCTCAGATTATGCATATTACTCACAAATACTCCACAATTAAATTGCAACACTTAATACAATTTAAACTGAAAAACATTATTAAATTAAAAATTCAACTGAAAAATTAAAACTGAATAATTATTCAAAGTTGAATAATAATTTAATAATAGACTTAATAAAAAAAAAATTTCAATTGGATAATTTAATTAGAAGAAGTCCAGATATGATGATGATATTAAACTGAATGAATTGATGTAGTCCAAATATCAATTCAGGCTTGGCCCAAAACCATAACAGGCCCAGATTAAAAAAAATATATAATTTTCTTTTTTTTTTTTCTTAATGAGCCCAGGTCTAGCCCAAATTGGGCCAGACCTGGCCCATTAACATAACATCATCATCTTCTTCTTCTTTGTCTAAAAAAAAACTACAGCAGCGTACAGATAGAAGCAGCGGTGACCAAAATAATTATCCAATATAATTTTCTTTTTCTTTTTGTTTTTAATACTTAATGCGGAAAAAGAAAACACCAAATTTCCAGCAACCCCAGATAATTTAATTGCGAACTCAAGAATATTCACATAATCTTAATTATATAATAAAGTATATAAAATATGCAAATATTTAAGCAATTAAAAAAAACTAGGCAGAGATTATTTATGGCGACTGATACCAACTGTTAGACTAAAACATCACATGCATAATCTTATATGTGATAATAGGATCGTACTAACCTCCAGCCATAGTTCTTCTTACGGTTGAGCGATCCGGACTGCTGCAGAGATGATAAGTGCTTTGTCTCTCACTTTACTCAGCTCTCTCTAGATGGTGTATGAGGTATGTAATGTGAGCAGTGAGAGGACTAGTGACCTTATATAACCACTGGCCATCATTGTGGTTGATTGTCTTTAGGTCTCCTAAACCCTAACTAGACTCCTAATCATAATGGTAGTCTAGTTGTTAGGTTATTAGTGTTGCACCACATATCAAATACTGAATATTATCATAACTTATCCTAATGTTATAATAATAGTAACGGATAAACGTTACATATCACGCATTTTTATAACTCTGTTTAGTTAAAACAAACACCATAATTTTATACCACATAATTATTGATTATTACTTTTGTCCCTCTGTATACACTTATTTCAATTTTAATGTAATCGATCGTTGACCGAAGTAACAGAAGTATGTTAGATATATACAATTGTCTAACTATAATAAATCATAGTATACGAGAAACCTGACCTCGTATGATAGCGGAAGCGTAGCCCTGTAGAACTCCAGTCATAGTTGATGTTCCTGTTGTATTGCCTCTTAACGGTAGACCGTTAACCATGTTTTGTTTCAGACCTGACTCAGAACCCTAGATGGTGTATTGGTGTCTACTGATCTGAGTACCGTAACTGAATGTGCTAACATCCAACATCCTGTATCCCATCAATCCAGGATTATATTAGGCACAGAGTTTGGTTGACTAACAACTACTAGTTATTAAGTCCAACCAGACCACTTAATAAGCCTAGTCAACTTGCACCACTTAATTAAGGCCCTAATATATAATATATATTATTATTAGGGAAAATCTTACATTCTCCCACTTGGTGCAAGTACCAGCACAACCTTCATCAAAGAACAAAACACACGAATCATAGTGACATGTCCTCTATTTAATCAGAGTAATATCTGTTATGGTCACATGCATTTTAATTCTCCAACTTAGGTCCTTTATGAACAAACCCCTATGTTTATTCTCGGTACCTTAAGAGATGTTTCTCAAAATACATTATGTGCACAACTGAAGGAGAAAAAACATCCAAATTGTACAAAAGAGTACACTGTATGATCTCTAAAACTTTATAAGCATGCCTTAAGTAGAGATCTTTTAATGTTAGCATAATGCTAACTATATTCCATGACTTCTTTATAAGTTAACTTTATGTACTATCTCTAACGGCTAAGAGCTTGGAGTTAACACGTCTGTCACTCCCACTCATCAAAAATAGCCAAAAGATAGCCAAATCACAGAAGCATTCCAATAACTTAGACAATAAATCAAAGGTCTAAGTCCATAAATTTGGAATCTTAAACATACACCATAACTTCCCAAATAACTTCAAAGTGAACTTTAAATGAACTGAACATAATGAGTCTTACTTTTATGTCCCACAAAAATGTTTTGAGCCTTACAAAACAAAATGGCCCAGAATCAATTTTGAAGAAACTAAAGACCCTATTAATCACTAAAGAATTTATTAATTGACAGTGCACCACAAGTTAAATGTTTTGTTCTAATAAATTCCTTAATATTGTTACAACATTTTCATAAATATGTTGCACAACCAAATGTTCAACAATTTGAACTTATGAATTTATAAGAACAAATACAAGATTAATACTTGTGGAATATTATGGACTTATTGTTTAACATACAATCCAATTTGAAATGAATGAATGCAATAATTAAATCCATATATAATCTTTAGTGGAGTATCTTAATGATCTTTTTCTAAATGATCACTCTCACTGATTAAGATATTCTTCAGCGAAATTAATAAATGAACTTAATAATATACATACTCATAATTGATTTATTGACCAACTAACAAATTAAGACATAATTCCCCACCATTAGTTGGACATACTAAATAATCAATTTTTGGTTTCAATTAAAGTCCAACTAAATAATGAAGATATATTTCCCCACCATAGTTGGACATACTAAAAAATACAAAATACACCTTTCAAAACCAAGTTAGAATTTGGCTCAAAAGATACATTTTTTATTAATGGAATCCAAAAGATGTATGTTAAATCACGTAACTTACTACAGTTAGTCCGAAGAACCAAGCAAGATTCGTGAATCAATTAATAAAAGTCGCTAAATTTTGGGAAGTAACTGAATACATGTTTTGCCAATGCAAACCATGAAACTTAGAATTATAATTGAACTGAATTTATAACTCTAAGAAATTGTGATAAAATTATCATCTAATGGGTGGTGGGATTTATTGACATAAAACTTGCCTTTGGGCTAAAGTTTTAATTTTATTAAATCCAATTAAGAAACCCTTATGATAATATTTTTCACAATTACTAAAGAGCCAGAAGAATCTAGAGACATAAACTTGCCTGTGGGCTAAAGTTTTACTCAATTAGATCCAACTGAAAAATTTATTTATGATGAAACCATTATCAAATGAGTTGAAGAATCAAATGACATAAAACTTGCTTGTAGGCTAAAGTTTTAGTCAATAAGATTCATTGCTATCATTATGATAAAAAAAAAACTTAAGAGATCATGTTTCTTTTCTTAATCCCTGTGGACAAATTAAGAAATATGATCTAAAGTTTACATCATAAACATAAACTTCATGATAGAATTGGAAATTATTTACAAATAACCATAAAGTAAATAAATTGATTTATTTCTATCTTCACTGATAAAACTACTAAACTACATTCCGATACATAATTGTCTGTGGGCTAAATTATGATTGTAGTCCAGTATTTCATCCTGATTAATTATACAAATATAACGAAATTGCCTGTGGGCTAAATTCCATCATATTACATACAATTAATCACAAATAATATATCCAAAACTTTATGTGATCAAAATAAACCGCTTAATATATAATTTTAACAGATTAAGGATGTTGTGGCTACTCCCAAACCAAATTAAAATTATAAGATCACTAGATAATTATCAATTCTTTGCCTAAACTTTATGTGATTAAAATTTAATAATCTTAGATAGCTGAATATGCTGTAGCTATTCCTTAATTAACCAAGATTGAAAACTTAAGATATTTCAGTAAATTAAAGATGCTTTGGCTATTCTTTAATGAACCGAAATAAAATCACATTGGCAAGAAATACTTAAAATTTTGACAAACAGATTATACCAGATTGTGATGGGAAAATCTAAATATACTCCAAGGAAAGGCGGTTAGAGACTAAGTCTCACTGAAAACCAATTCCTTAAATAGAGTATCAATTTAAGAAGACTAGTGGCACAAGATGTTCTTAAGTCATGGCCATTAAAACTAGTATGTCTCCCCAATTCATATATACTTAATGTATAACTGTTTGGGGGGTATGAACCTAAAACTGTAGGGTATACACCAGAAAACTGTAGGGTTCACCTATGATTAAAGCTTAAATGGTGAACTAAAAATAGTGGACTAAACGTGCTTAAATTCAGGCACTACCGCGACTAACGTTTATGCATAAGTCCAACTTAAATAGGAACTAATATAATTCCATCCCAAATTTATGCATTACTAAAGACATAATAAAATTGCACAATTTAAAACAGAATATTATGCTTAGGACAAATATGCATAAGTTAAACATTAAACTCACATATTCCAAATAAATTGCATAACTTAAAGCAATTTACAATATGAGATTTTTAAAGTATAAATTTACTATTCAAACACCAATGAGTCCAAACCAAAAGAGACCCAACATTTTGAATAATAATGTATTGAATATATACTTTAAAATTTTTTAAACTGTAAGCCCATGACAAAATGTTTTAATGCATAAATATCAAATTTATGAGAAATATCCGAATTACAAATCCAAACAATATCAAACCAAAATGATATGCTATAATTTGTAAATCAAAATCTCAAAACCCTAATTGCATAATTAAACTTAATATTATGCACTTAATGTGATCGAATGCATAAAACAATCTAAGGAGTATGAACCAACTAAAGAATATGAATTTATACCAAATATTCATGTATTCATACTTAACCAAATATGGACAGTCATAATTCAAAAAACTAAATGAACTATGGAATTAATGGCAATAGTCAATTGCATAGAAAATATGTTTTTCCAAAATTACTAAATTGATTCAAAATCACTCTCCATAATCCAATTGATAATATTATTATTGAGTTAATACCCAAAATCGTCCTCGACTATAGTGGTTTTTCTCAATTTCGTCCTAAACGACTTTGATGACCTAATATTGTCCCAGACTTTTGTGTTTCGCTCAATTTAGTCCTCCATTTGTTATTTCTTCAAATTGGTGTTAAATAAAGGGACAATTCAGTAATGTCAATATTGATCTCTCTTTACTTTCAACTTGTGAAGTGCGAAATTCCTCTTTCTTGTACGAATTACACCCAGAATTACTCCCGGACCTGCAAATCAAATTTTATATTCGCAGTTTTAGGAGTAATTATGGGAGTAATTCGTAAAAAAAAAAAAAAAAAGGGATTTCGCAGTTCACATGTCTATGAGTAAAGAGATGACAATATTAAAATTACTGAATTGTCTATTTATTTAACACCAAATGGACAGAATAACAAATGAGGGACTAAATTGAGCAAAAACACAAAAAGTCTGGGACTAAATTGAGCGAAACACAAAATTCTGGGACGATATTAGGTCACCAAAGTCGTTTAGGACGAAATTGAGAAAAACCACTATAGTCGAGGACGATTTTGGGTATTAACTCTATTATTATTATTATTAATGGCAAAATTGCAAATAATCAAAATAGCAATAAATAGCCATAATAATATTGTCATATTATGTAGGAGACTAAATATGGAAAAACAATGGTTAAAACCGCTAACATTTATAACCATTTTTGGATAAAATTTTGAAAACTTAATAAAATTTGAAATTCGAAAAATATTAATGTCCAAAAAATTATTTTCTGAACTGGAGTATTGTCACATAAATTTATTTGGAAACAGTTCAAGGTGCATAACTAAATACCATAACAATATTAATGTCATCATTAATTAACTAATTATTAATAGCAATAAGTAACATTATAATCACTATTAACATTAGTAATGACAAACTACAGTATGGTAATGCACTTTTAATGTTTTCATTTTTCTAAAGATAAAATATGTGACTAGTCCAAATTAGCGATTAACTGTAATTGAAGCACTAATTATCAATAATAATCATAAAAGATAATTAATGGCTAACCTTTATGATGCAAATTGCATCTCTCCCTTGCGCTAACAACGATGATGATCCTAAAAAACTCCAGAATTCTCCCATCTTGTCTGTCTGTGCCAGTAGTCTCGATGCAGCGTCCAATGATACATTTAAAAATTTATTGGTAGGACTTAATTACCAACATTAATAGTCATGTAAAATGAAGTAGGTAATCATTCCAATGTACCAAATATAGTAGATTACCATGAAATAATTATTATTATGAAGAGGTAATAAACGAGATTAGCCCATAAACTTAATAACAGAAATTAATAATGCCAAATTTAACTTAATAAATGGCAAATCTGTAATCAAGGGATGCCAAATACTAATCTCAATTTTACCACATAATAATAAACCATGACTATTATGATACTTAGGGAGACTGAAGTTAAGGTAATAACCAAATTACCATTAAACAAACAATATACCAACTATATTGCTTTTGCCATAAAATTAAAGAGTTAATATTATTATTAAGGCCCTGAAAAACTATTGATAGATTAAAAAATTAATCAACTTAAACAATAGTTTGTAATTCTTAATGGCCAAAATAACAATTAAATCCTTAATCCTTAATGTCTCAAAACAGACTAAGACAATAATTATAGCACTTAATCACTCAAATTAGACTCATAGACCTCAATGGCCCAAGTGAATTATAACATGGATGAAAAATGGTCTAATACTGAAGTAGATCCAAAATTTAATATTATTACCAACGATGAATACCAAAATATGGTAGTTAGTAATAATTAAAACTTAATAAACATGTTATAAGGAGTTATAATTATTATTAAAATATCAATCAAAATGGTGGGATCCATACTTTAATGACCCAAGATATGTCCCAAATAGCTTGTTCAAAATAGGTTGTAAAGTCCCAGAAACACATAAAACTAAAATGAGCTCAAAATTAAGGGGAAACCAAAACAAGCTACCTTAATAGGCCATAATGCTTCAAATTGATCAAAGGATCTAAAATTGAATGATATTTAATAATAAATTTATGAGTTAATAATATGCTAAATCCAACCTTAATGCATGCTATTATGTATGTATAATTATAATAATAATTTATAAATATACATAACATGCTTTTTTTTTTTTTTTTTTTCTAGTAACTGTACATTTATTTCATATCTCAAAAGAGGCTAATGCCTTTACAAAGATGCCATGGCCCTAAAAGTGAGCCATGGCTCACAAAGAGTATAATATGTACAAGGGTGGCCCAAAAGTGACCACCCCAACACAAAGGTAATTAAGTATGCAAAAAGGCCCAAGAGCCTAGAACAAAACATGGCTAATTCTAGTCTAATCAAGCACCTGGCCATTCGGCCATCTTAGACACAAGCCCAAGCTAAGGCAAATAAATGGCCCATAGGCCTTGAGGCCATTCGGCCATGCTCAAAGAAGAGGCCCAAGCCCCCTTTCATCTTTCCTAGCAGCCACACGCTGCTTCATTAAGCCCAAAGAGCCACACTGGGCTAAATAAATCAAAGGCCCAAGGCCTTTTATCTCAGAAATGCCACCCTGGGCTAATTAAATATTTAATTAGCCATATTTAATTAGCCCAGTCTCCTTGTCCAACGGCCACTGGGCCCAGCACGGCCCAAAGTCCATATAAGGCCAGATGGGCTCATCAAGCCTATTAGGCTACTTCATGCATCCACGCGGCCCATTCTTTTAATATATTATTAACCCATATATCTTAAATAAATTGTAATAATTCAGACAATTTAACATGCACCTTAATATTAAATTAAAATTCAAACAGCAAATTAAAACTTAATATTTACTCAAAGTTGAATGATAATTTAATAATGAATTAAGCATAAATCAATTGATTAGAAGCAATTCATTTGGAGAATAAACTAAAGATCCCAATGAAACAAAGAAATGATGGAAAGTAGCCCATAGACCCAATACTTTAAAATGATCTAGGCCTTGCCATATGGGTCAGACCCGACCCACATTAAAACTTCCATCATCTGCTTCATCTTGTTCTTCACGTTAACTGAAACCAGAAGACCCTAGCAGCCATGTGGATGAACATCGCCGCCAACAGTAAGGGAACCAGTGCCGCCTGAAGGAGGGAAGAGGACAGTGACAACGCCGGAAATCCAGCCCGCCTCCGGCATCTCTCCTCGTCGCGACACCAGGTTCGCCGCGAGAATTCTTAAACACGAAGCCGTGAGACAAAGACAGCAGCAGTGACTGGAAAAGAGAGTAGCAGTAGCATGATGTCGCTGGCGTCGCCTGAATGAGGGAATGGAGCAGCGACGTCGCCGGGGAACCCGCATCTCCTCTCCACAGCGCTAGTGACAGCCGCCGATCGCCCCTATTCGTGACACCTCCGCCGGCCGACGACCTCACTTACGGCAACTGAAGAGATTTATTTAACTTTCGCCGTCACTCCTGCCATCTCGTGGCCGCCGGCGACAACAACCGGAATTCTCGTATTTACCGGCGGAAAAAAAAAATGGCAGAAGGTGATTTCCAGATTTTCAGATTCAATAATTTTGAAAAAATCAAAAATTATGCTTAAGGCTCTAAAATTAATTAGAGCAAAATCAATTGTAATTAATTTATTAAAAATATACACCGTAAATTACTTAATTATATCCTGACTAAATAGATATATTTTGTATGTATATTTCAAAGAATTAATACACGAAACATATACAAATACTTATGTATATGAAACTTAACTTAATATTGATTTTAGGCATAACAATCAACCAGATAGAGATTATAATGGCTCTGATACCAAATGTTAGATATATACAATAGTCTAACTATAATAAATCATAGTATACGAAAAACCTGACCTCGTATGATAGCGGAAGCGTAGTCGTATGATAGCGGAAGCGAGTTGATGTTCCTGTTGTATTGCCTCTTAACGGTAGACCGTTAGCCATGTTTTGCCTCAGACCTGACTCAGAACCCTAGATGGTGTATTGGTGTCTACTGAGCAGTCTGAGTACCGTAACTGAATGTGTTAACATCCAACATCCTGTATCCCATCAATCCAGGATTATATTAGGCACAGAGTTTGGTTGACTAACAACTACTAGTTATTAAGTCCAACTAGACCACTTAATAAGCCTAGTCAACTTGCACCACTTAATTAAGGCCCTAATATATAATATATATTATTATTAGGGAAAATCTTACAAAGTATTGTTATGAACTACTTGTAAAATCAGCAAAACATCATTAATTATTATCAATTACATAAGTTGGCCTGGTGATATTGGAGTAAATGTTTGCAGATTACGAACTGAATGTGAATTAGTCTTAAATATTTAAGTTAATGACATTGGAATATATGTTTATAATATTTCTTCACAAAAAAGTCATATTCAGCGAATATATTTAATACACTATATTTATTATGCATTTTTATACATCCATTGTTTTTTTTTTGAATGCTTATACATCCATTGTTTAATTTCAATAATTACACTAAAAAAAAAACAAAAACAAAAAAAAAAACTCAGACGGTAACTGATTCACATAATTTTTAAAATATTTAGTTTTTTTTTTTGGTAGGGTGAAGGGGCCAATGACCCCTGGGTAGGAAAAAAAACAAGTTAAGCTACTCTAAGCGTTGTCACACCATTCACGTCATGAATCATCAAGCTGTTGAGATCTTTCGGAGCGTGAGTAAGGATTGTTGTTCTCCACGATGAGTTTTGTCCAAAATTAGAAAGGAAGTCAGCACATTAATTTCCTTCTCTAAGCACATGTGTGAGCTCACAAACGGTAAAATGTTGCATGAGAGTTTTACAATCCACAACAAGCGTGCCAGCTTCTAGGGATGATTCAGCATTCTTGTTGAGCACTTCAGTTAGTGCCAGAGAATTCACTTTTGCCACAAGATTGGTCACACCAAGGTCTTTAGCAATACATAGACCTTGACGAAGGCCCCAAAGCCTGCATGATAATATTTAGTTCCGTTGGTAATGTTAACTTTTTAGGTCGATCAATTGAAAACTGAAAAATGTTTTTTTTTTTTTAAGTTATTACTGGAAAATTCTTCATTTTCTAAAAATTATTTTTATTTTTTTGGGGATTTAGTTGAATTTTGTTTAAAAAAAAATATATAGTTAGTTGAATATATATATATATATATATATATATATATATATATATATATATATATATATATATATATATATTGTTCAGGTGAGGTCGCGCCTTAACTTGCGCTCGCACCAATAGTTATACAAATATGCACAACACAAATATGCACCATTAGGTACCCATCACAAAAAACTACACAATTAGTTATGTATAAAAGCACCACATACGATTCAGAAATGCACAATTAGGTGTGAGGAGTTATAGTGCATTATTTTGGGTGTGTTGTCCGTTTTTTGATATATTTGTGCATTTTTCTAACATTATTGGTGAATTTTTCAAACGACCGCACCAATAGTTAAGCAAATATACACCATCAACGTTAAAAAATGCACAACAAAAACACATACAAATTAGCTACACATCGCAAAAAACACACCATTAGATATGAATAAAAGCACCACACGGTGTTCGAAAATACACCATTAGGGGTAGGGAGTTAGATGGTGTATTCTTTTGTGGTGTGTTGTGTATTTTTTGGGTGTGTTGTGTATTTTTTTTGTGTATTTTTGTATTTCATTGTTGTGTATTTCTCATACACTATTGGTGCCTATTGTTAACATTGTTGGTGCCTATATGTGTATATGTATATATATATATATATATATATATATATATATATATATATATATAGGGTTCCATTCATGTACAAACCCCCTTAAAATACAAACTCATGGACAAATAGGGACCATTAGATTAGATTAGATCAAGGGAGTAGATTTATGAGGGAAAAGAAATGCCAACATCCTAAACTAATAGTATAAGGGCAGTTAAGACAATTGTATAGAATATTAATTATAGTAAAAATAGGATTTAGATATCCATCCTAAATTACAATACACTAATTACAGTCAGATTAGAAAATCAACACCACATAACACTCCATTCCAATCCCAACGCCCCAAACCCCAACCACCCCCAACCCCCACCCACGCACTCGCAAAAGCAACGTACGCGAAGAAAACTCCGGCGATTTAAGGCACCAACGACATCAACGAACGAGGTGAACCAGAGTAAAAAATGGATAATACGTCCGCATCACTACCAGGTAAAATTATCCCAATTTCATCACAATAGGTGAAGCATAGAACGTGATTATTGAATAGTATGTGGATTAGAAAATTGATGCGTCAAAATCAAGCATTTGTAAAGATGTGATAACACTACGCTGGGTTAAATGTGAACGATATGAACAATTGGACACATTAATCATGAAAATGATATGAACACAGTGATTTGATGAGAAAAAATTGACAATAATAAGTCACGCACACGTATAGAGAGTACACTGCACACAATGCAAAACCCCAGTAGGATTGCGAGTAAAGTCATGGGCAGAATTGCACCCGTAGTCCGTGTATCTCACATACATTATTCGTTATAATCCCTGGCACACATATGTAGGCAGCCGTGCACACCTTCACACCCATCCGTACGCATTTTAATTACCACCACACTAATACAAGCTTCATTCTATAGCAGAAGACTTAAAAGTGAATAACAATCCTAACACCTATTTGTTATGATGAATAGGTGAAGAGCAATCTGGACACGATGTGCACAAATGTGAAATGGAAATAGACAAAGACGGCCCAAAATATTGGAGGCCGACAACACCAAAAGAGAAGACACCATACGAAGGAAAGCGATTTGAAATAATAGAAAACGGGATTGATTTCTACCTAGCATACGCTAAGGAAGCAGGATTCGATGTTAGACACGGCACGAAGCGTAGAAATCGAAAGGGGGAAGTGTCAATTAAATACATGTTGTGCTCCAGAGAGGGTTACAAGGCCGAAAGGACAGACACCAACAACAGTTCAAAAAAACGAACGAGGCGAAGGAGAGTGTCTAACAGGATAGGATGTAAGGCACGTATGGTAATGACAAAGTGTGACACTGGAGGCTACAAAGTACACGCAATCAAGCTCCAACACACACACTGCCTATGCTCAGAACAGGGAAAACCTTTTTTAAAGATAAATAGGCAACTTGACATCACCCACAAAACCTTTTTGGCACACTGTGCAAAGGCAAACATCGGACCCACAAAAGCTTTCAGACTTTTCAAAGAGATGGTGGGAGGTTTTACGGATATAGGAGCAACATGCGTTGACTTCTGCAATTTTAGGCGCGACCTACTGGCGTATATAGCTGAGGCAGACACCCAAATGGTGATAGAAGACATGTACAAAAGAAAAGAGGAAAACCCGGACTTCTATTTCGATTTCGACATAGACGAAGAAGCGCAATTAACGAGGTTATTCTGGGCAGACGCGAAATCTCGGAGGAATTACGCATGCTTCGGCGATGTCATGTCATTTGATCCTACATACAGCACAAACAGGTACATCTCGATTCACATTACTAATTATTACCGCTGTGTGTGCATGCAGGGGAAAAAAGTGTGTGCAGCAGCAGAATGCATGGGGCAAAAGAAAATCATACATGCGTGACGTACAGGACTAGTGTGCACAGCACCGTGCATGAAACAAGTAGTACATTAACACGAAATGTGCACAATACTAATACCAACCGTGCTTACATTGCAGATACAAGTTAGTTTTCGTCCCTTTCACGGGGGTGGATAACCACAAAAGAAGCATTACATTTGGTGCCGGCCTGATTGCGAAAGAAGATGTAGAGTCGTATGAGTGGCTAGTAAAGAACTTCAAAAATGCGATGGAATATGCACCAAGATGTACAACAACTGATCAAGATCCAGCACTAAAGATAGTAGTGCCACAAACGATGCCAACAACAAGACACAGATTCTGTATGTGGCACATTATGACTAAAGTTGGGGACAAAGTAGGGGTTGCATTATGGCATAACACTGACTTCAAGAAAGCACTAAATAATACCATATGGGACGACACATTGAGCATAGATGAATTCGAGAGATCGTGGGAAATAATCATGAAAGACTACAACCTTCAAGACCATAGATGGTTTGCACAGCTGTATGAAGCGCGTGCATCATGGATACCAGCGTACTTCAACGACATACCAATGGGAGGACTACTTAGGACAACATCAAGATCAGAATCAGAAAACAACTATTTTGGGAGATTCACAAACCACCACTGCAGCTTGGTAGAATTCATAGCACAATACAACAGTGCCATCAGAAAACAGAGACATAACCAAAAAAAACTCATTGCAGAGAATGAAGGTTCGTACCCTGAAACTAAAACACCTTTGAGTATTGAGAAACACGCTGCTAAAGTGTATACCATCAACATATTCTATGAATTCCAACAAGAGGTATGGGAGGCCAGCTTCTCGTGCCACATCACCGACAAAAACAACGTGGGTGACATGGACTTACAAAGTTGAGGAAACGGGAGCAAAAATGTTTGAAGTCACCGAAAACCCAAAAAGGGCGAAAATTGAGTGTGCATGCAAGAAATTCAACCGAGTTGGTATACTCTGCAGGCACGCGATAGTTGTCATGAAGGCAAGAGGGTATGAAACAATCCCACAACAGTATATTGTATCCCGATGGACAAGAGACGCATGTGCACACCCGCTGTACGATGTACCGTGGGCAAAAGAACAAAATACCCCCACAACAAATGAAGCAACAAAAGTAGCCAATCAACTTTGGAGTGAATTCTACAACTGCATAGGACTAGCTAGTGGTTGGCCGAATAAAATGGACCAAATGCTAGCAACATTGCAACAACTGAAAAAGGATCTACAAAGGGAGAGACAACAAACCCAAGAGAATGGCAACAATGAATCTGTGTTCGAAACAGTACTAGGATCAAGTAGGCCAGAAGACATACAAATAAAACCACCAAAAGTTGCAAAGAACAAAGGAAGTGGGAAGAGACTGAAAAGCAATAAAGAGAAAGCAATCAGAAAGCAACAACAGAAAAAAGAAAGAACGTGCAATATTTGCGACCTCCCAAGCCACAACAGCCGCACTTGTCCAGATAAGGTAACACATTGTGAAGAATAGAATAGTGTTTATTTCAGAAGTACTGAACAATGCAATTTACATTACCATTATGAATCGTATTTATATCAAGCATACTTTTTATTAATAAGCAATTGTGTACTAAATAACAAAGGGTTACCTGCTATGCACACAAAGTACAATAAAGTTTGAGGAAAAAACAAAACAGTCTCCTATGCACACAACCAAAGAAAGCATGCGCACACAAGTAGTTGGGACTAAAAAGAACACGCAGCAAGCGCACACACGCCCCAACAGCAGTGCACACGTCTACCGTAAAATCCCACCACACCACGCGCACACACAGCCACAAAGTAGTGCACACGTGTTCGGTAACATCACAATATAAACGCTACGTTAACCGCCGTATGCGCACGCACATCGTAGTGGGGAGTGCAGACAAAACGTGCTAGTAACTAAACGAACTGAATTACGAGCAAAACGTAATAGCGAACATATGCGCACACAGGAAACCACAGAGCCGCACACACAACTAGATGGGGGTAGAGACGCAAACACCATGCAAGTGGCTGCATTAATACGCATTGCATTTAACCAAAAAATAGCGGAAATAAAACAACTGCATGGCAGCCTATACACGGAAAGACTACAGCAGTCGATAACACCATACACTCTCAAAACACTGCCAAACAAAAACACTTAATCAAAAACCCAACACGAGGTAGTAATCTAACCCCATACGCACATAATATAAAAAACCCTCAATTCGAGGAAAACGTAGCAGCGAACATATGCGCACACGGCAAACCCACTAGTCGCAACACACCCAGATTGGGCAGAGACGCAAAACACATGCAAGTGGCCAGATTAATACTCGTTGCATATTATCAAAAAATAGAGTAAATAAAACAACTCCATAGTAGCCTATATGTGTTCAGACTACGGCAGCGAATAACCACATACACTCCCAGAACACTGCCAAACAAAAACACCTAATCCAAAACCCAAAACGAGCACAGCAATCTAAACCCATATGCACAAAATACCAAAAACCCGAACATGAGTTGCTAAATAGTACAAATGTCTACACAGGCGGAAGAGGAGCAGATATGGACTGGTACGCTTTAAAAAGATTGTGGTGCCTGTGCACATTATACTCAGAACTCACAATCTCCGACATGTAACGTAGCCTGAGCTTGTGCAACGTAGTAGTGTCCCCCTTCAGTAGGCCACACTCCCAATCACGAACACGCTGGTCAACATACGACTCCATATGCCGCATGAGAAAAACCTCGCAATCAATCTGATTCTTGGAATCCCGCCAAGGCATTTGCAAGCGCTTCGATTCCACACAAACACACGCATCAGATCGGGAAGGAGAACTAACTTCAAAGAATTTAGATAGCATCCCCATCTGAAATCCAAAACACAATAACCATTCACAAAACAGTCATACTAGAGACAAAGGCAAAGATCAACCAACAAATAGAATACGCGGGGGGAAGGGGTGCAAAAAGAGCAACACTAACCAAATCCTCAACACAATCACCATATTTGACCGCCTTTGCCGTGGGATAAGAATCATTGTCAATAATCTCATAACGAAAACACGGGAAATCAATGCACAGGCAGAAATAGTGACCATGCCGCAGAATAGGGAAAAACATCTACACACGAGAAAGAAAAAACCATATGGGTGTGGTTTAGTTGCGCACATAAATGATATACCAACGCATAAAATGGCGAATGTGCATATAGGATATAGGTTCTGTGCGCATGCAGTACCATGAAAAAAACACACCACACCACATAGAAAGAGAAAACCAGCCATACCATGTCAACTTCAGTAGTATTTGGATAAGGTGACAACTCAAAATCCATCGCCAACCACTCAGAAAACCAAGCCAACCTCTGCTTCTCAGATTGGGAAGTATCAACAACGGTAGTCAACTAAAAAACCCAGAAACAAAAAATCCCATGATCAAAACAAATACAGAAAAAGGAAAACAAATCCACTAACAATAAACAGCAAAGAACTAGATGGAATTGAAACTAACCGTCGTGAACGTAGAAGCAAAAAGGCGTGACGGTGCCGCACGAGCCTTCCTAGCCTCACGACGATTCAAAACAGCTGCCCACGCATCTATAACGCCCACGTCAACCGCAGAACCTGGGGTCAGCGACAACAAACTCTCCCACGACACAATTCGTTCACCAACACAAAATATAGTTTCGGCCCTAATTTAGCCAAAGTGTGAGTGCAAAGAAAAAGAGAAATATGCAAACCACAATAAGAAACACAACAGGTGAACTCACATGTCAGCAGGCGAACCCCCCAGTAACCAATTAACTATTAACGCATCCTCGGGGAGCTCAGGCATGGGGAACGCAACAGCCTCACGAGCGCCAGACGGCTGATACTGAAGCGGAGCAACCACAACTGGGGGAAACGACCCAGACGGCTTAACGGGACGCACCGCTTTAACCGGAGCCGCACAACCCGGGCCATCGGACAAAGTGGGCTCAGAAACCACATTCACTATAGGGCACACCTGCCATGCAACAAAGAAATGAGGGAAGAAAACCACAAACCAATCCCAGACATACAATGAAATAAACCACTCCTAAAATCCAAATGCCACGCACAGTTACACATAAAAGATAGCACACGCCATCCACATGACGATTACAATGAGCTACAAATATGACCGCTAAGGACATATACAACAAAACGAGAGTACATATAAACTAGCATACTCCATGATAACCAAACACAAAAAAGAAAAAAAAAAAATAGAAAAAAAGGACTATCGTGCACATGTACAAACATAAAGAAGCACACAAGAACTAAACAAACCAACCTCAACCGGGGTAGTGAACTGCGTGCAGTCCGACATTGGGGAAACACGCACACCTGACGGAACATCTACAACGGCATCATCACCCCGGTCCGGCACAAGAACCTCTTCCTCTAACGCCTCACCACCAGCTAGATTAGCACACACAACCCCCACCACCTGCAAGGGAACAGATAGAATATATTACATCCGCCACAACAACAAAAAGCAACACCTAACATAACACATCCAAAGTATAAGAAAACGAAAACAAAAAATATACCTCATCCACAACATTAACACAATCATGCTCAGCACCCATACACTCCACAGCAATATTGTTACCCAACCCAGGACCCGCATCAGACCCACCGGCATAGACACCACCACCCCCCTCAAAATCTTGAGTCAACCCAAGGCTGAAAGACGGAATGTCACTCAATCGCACAGCATCAACAATGTTCCGAAACTCAGCATCCAACTCCCGCAAACGCGACTGAATAGGACCATACAACCGACGACAAACCTCCTGCTCCATAACCCTACCACGAGCAATTGCGAACAACTCGGACAACCCCCGAATGGAACTCGAAAACACGGCAGCAAGATCACCAACAACACATTCAAAAGTCTAAAGAACCACAAAACAAAAAAAAAAAAAGAACCAGGCATCATCATGAACCAATAATGCACACTGAAGAAGAGTAATGTGCGCACCAGGCAAACCGAAACGTGCACTGCCTAGTGAAATAAAAAGAGGTGGCACAACCAAACGTACACATGTGCACAAGAAGCGAAACGTGCGTGCATCGGTAACCCAAATAAAACAGCAAAGTAATACAACACACACCATACAAAACACAAAGAAACAAAAACCCAAAAAACAAAAACAAATAGCTTACCTTGGGCCCAAATTCAGGATGAAGCTCATCATCACCATCCGCCTGCAACACAACTACCGGGGGCTCAATCACCCCAACCCCAAAACCACCCCGGCCTATCACCGCAGTCTCCCGGGCAGCTAGCAACTCAGACGTCCACCCCCGAAATGTAGGAACCAAACGAGGAACAGAACGCTCAAACGGCAAAACCCGGTCAACATTTAAAACAACTGAAATATAAACACACCAAATTAAAGGCAAAATGATAAACATAAATACTTAACGCGCAAAGGAAAAATAGGACCATACCGCCACAAACTCAGCAGGCCCAACGAAGCACTTATGCCGCCCAGATTTCCAAGCATCCTGCGTCTCTACCAACGAATCCAGAAGAAGCTTGCACCAATTGAGATCACGAATGCATCCAACATCATCAAAACAATGGAAATACATCTGATTCGCATAGCCATTGCTCATAGAAGATACCAACGTGGAGACAACTAACATAGAGAAATGCCTCTTAAACCATACCCCACCATCCACCTCACCCATAACCTTATCTGCAATAAGGGACGCAGTCACCGTATGTCTGACCTTCTCAAACAAACCCCTCCAATGTTTCAACAAGTTACTAATATGATGCTTATCACGCTTCATCATCTCGATAGGTCCACGTGGAAATCCCAACACCAACTCAACATCCCGCTCATTCACAGACAAAGATCTATCGCCGCCAAGGTCAAAACTCCTAGCCTGCCCATCAAAATTACTTAACAGCCAATGCAACAAGCGAGGAGGACACTCAGCCACCTTGAAATCCAACAACGCCCCGAAACCCAAACTCCTAATATCATCCTTCTGTTGCATCGACAAGTCCACAAGCGCATCAACAAGAGCCGCGGCTTGGGCCCGAAACTTAACAGTAGGAAAATGTAATTCCTCTTCAAACGCATCCCCACCACCAGGAGCAACATCAGGGGCATTCCACAGCGGGTCTTGTTCCAATCTCGCCAAAAATGCCAAGGGCGAAGAAACAAAGTCATCATCACTCACAGAACATACAGCCCCACTAGGAGCACACTGCACCCCCTTGGCCTTCTTACCTAGCAAAAGAAGAAAAAAAAAAACCCATATACACATGAAGCTAAGAACCACCCGAGCACACACGAACCAATCGTAAAGCACACATCGAAACACAATGCCACATATTAATACCCAATAAAATTGCAATAACATTGGAAATATTTAACGGAGCAATAAATCGAATTAAAACTGCGAAAACACAATAGTAAGGATTAAAACGACCCATATCGAAAACACTAAAACTGATAGGTAAATTCTATATTACAAATAGAATTAAATTCTATATTACAAATAGAATTAAATTCTTGGTCTTTCAATTTTGTGTAAAAAAATAAAAAATCAATTATCCATCTCATTGCATGAGCATCTATAATTCTATATTACAAAAATGTAACTCTAAAACAATTGGTTCTGGAACTTCATTCTAACTTTAAATAAATATGCAAAATTATCGAAGTGGAGCATGAAGGTAAGAGACAGATCCATGGACATCATTAGAGGCTAGGTTGTAATGATAATAAAATTCCAGGGAAAGATTTTTATAGTGTTACTATAGGGATATACTAAGTTTGCTATTTTTCAAGACAATGGTTGAAATAAACTCTGACACCCATAGGGTGTTTTTTTTTTTTTTGAAAATATAGGGTGTTTAGTTAGCCATGATAAGTGTGGATGTAATGTTTTGATAGTTATACTAGCTAACTGCACGTAGCATGTTCTTACTTCTTAGAATGTATTCTATGTTAGTCAGTATCTGAGGCAGGTGATAATATATTGAATGAGATCTCTTTTCCTGACTGTCTAACTAATTTTCTATTCTGCAGGTGCCTTTGTGTCTATTGAGATGTTAACTTAAGAGTATAACCAAACCCAACATTTCCCGCATGTGACATGATTTAACTTAACAGTATAGAAATGCAAAATTTAAACCTGAACATAGATATAAAATACCAAACCCAAACCCAGGACATGTTTGCCAAACAAACTATGCAGATAGTCAACTCAGTCACGCTGAACATTCGTAATGATTAAAGCAACAAAAAAAAAAAGCCCTGCAATTAAGATAATGGAAAACCCACGGACAAAATGCAAACACCATAGTGCAATTAAGCTAATGGAAAACCCATAGTAAAATTAAAAGAAAACAGCCGTGCAAAAAAAAAAAAAAAAAAAAAAAAAAAAAAAAAGACAAACTCCCATCAGACGCACAGCCCCCCAACTAACCCCCATACACCGCCGGTACAGTACCCCAACCTGGACACAAAACCAAACCCCAAACCCCCTGGACACCGGCGCACCGCCGTATATCGCCGACGTGCCCCCAAGCCAACCCCATACCCTGCCGCAACACTCCCCCACCCGCCACAGCAAACCCACAAACAAAAACCCTACCTCAACAACCCCCCACACAGAAACAACACAAAACGATGCCACACAAGACCCAGAACCCCACACCACTAAAAACCCTAGTGGCCAAATCCGGGCAAAAAACCCAAATACCCAAACCCCGCCCCACAAAAATCACCGCTATGAGACAGAGAACACCTAAATCACCCCGATTATTCCCAAACAATGCAGAAAAAGACAAAACCCCCCCACAAAAAAAAGCGAAAACGACAAACCAACTAACCTCGAGCGACAACCGGTGGAGCCCGCCTCTTGACTGTGCCTCGGTCCCCCCCGACAACCATGGCTACGTGGAATCGAAGAAGAGAGAAGCAAAGTCGTGGAAGAAACGCATGACGCGGTGAAAGCAGACACCTCCTACGCACGAGAATAAAGAAAACGGCGAAATATAAGAAAATACGTGCACGTGAAATTACACACTAAAATCTGTGTAGGATTAAAACATTAGTAAAATACCAAACATACCCCCCTTAACATAAAAACCCATTAAAATACAGAATTCACTACGCGGGAATCACAGCCATCAAAATGCTAGTTTTGATGGCCCAGATTAGTCCACAAGTTTGTACTTTAAGAGGTGTTTTCACCTGAATGTAATTCTATATATATATATATATATATATATATATATATATATATATATATATATATATATATATATATATATATATATATATATATAAGACGGATCAGGTGAGAATCAAGTGTCCAGGAGAGAACTGAGAACCAATAACAGCCGTTCACGGGTACAAATCGATCTAACGGATCAGAAATATTGTTTAAAAAAACGTAGTGATATTTTCGTAAATAATTGAACTTTGAAGTGCAAGTAAATTTTGTTAAAAGTGAAAATAACAGTTTCATATAGTGTACCTAAGTGCCAATAAAATGTATTAAAAATGCAACAAATAATGTACTCTGGATGAGAAAGGGATCGATTGATTATTCAGTTACAAGAAAGAGAGAACCTTAAATACAAGAAGAGAGAGAGAGAGCTATCTATCAGGCTATTGACTAGATCACTAACAGAATAAATATTTATTAAATACATAACAAATATATAGTCTAATACTCCCCCTCAAGCACAAGGTGTGTAAGCAACCACATTGAGCTTGTCACGAAAAACGGTGAACCGAGCTGCTGGCAGTGGCTTGGTGAAAATATCTGCAAGCTGGTCCTTGGTAGACACAAAATGAACCTGGAACTCCCCTGCGGAAACCTTGTCACGGACAAAGTGGTAGTCAACCTCAACATGCTTGGTGCGAGCGTAGAAGACCGGATTCGCACATAGGTGGGTAGCTCCAAGATTATCACACCACAACGTGGGTGGTGTAGTGGAAGTTAGGCCAAGATCCCGTAACAGAGAGACCACCCAGGTGACCTCAACACAAACATCAGCAAGACCCTTATACTCAGCTTCAGTCGAAGAACGAGCCACTGTTCGTTGCTTCCGAGAGACCCAAGAGACCAGATTCTTCCCAAAGAACACGGCGTAGCCACTGGTGGACTTGCGATCAACTGGACAGCCAGTCCAATCAGAGTCCGAGTACGCGTGTATATCAGAAGACACCGACGTGGTAATGCGTAGACCGTACTCCAAAGTGCCTTTAACATAACGTAGGACGCGCTTCAGTAGGCCCCAGTGTTCATCAGTCGGTGAATGCATAAATTGGCAGAGCCGGTTGACAGAGTAAGATAAATAAGGTTGAGTGATGGTAAGATATTGAAGAGCACCAGCTAGACGGCGATATTGAGTTGGGTTGGCAAAAGAGTCAGTTGTCTGACATACCGGCTGAGTCACAAATGCAGGAGTGGCTAAGGCTTTACAGTCAGTCATGCCGGCTCGCTGTAGAATATCCCGAATATAACGCCATTGAGACAGTACCATACCATTCGGAACAGTGATGGTTTCAATGCCAAGAAAGAACGTGGGTTTCCCAAGGTCTCGAATCTTGAACGCTGTCGCTAGCTGTCGCAGCAATGAATTAACCAAGACCGTATCATTCCCGAGCATAATTATATCATCCACATACACAAGCAGAAAAACTCTGGACTCTGAAGCTGTGTAGTGGAACAGAGAGACATCTATCTTTGAAGCAACAAATCCTGTGTGAATCAAAAAATCATGCAATCATTTGAACCAGGCCCGGGGTGCCTGTTTCAACCCGTAGAGAGATCCCTGTAAGTGGCAGACATGATCGGGGCGATCGGGGTCTTCATATCCAGGCGGCTGCCGCATGTAGACAGTTTCAGCCAGATGCCCATTCAGAAAGGCATTGTGGACATCCAACTGTCGGAGTGTCCACCCACGGGAAATGGCTAAAGCTAGCAGTAGCCGTACCGTAGTCGATTTTACAACTGGGCTGAATGTCTCGAAGAAATCTTCGCCTGCTACCTGATTGTAGCCTTTGGCGACTAACCGGGCTTTGTAGCGCTCCACGGTGCCATCAGCATTTCGCTTGGTGCGAAAAACCCATTTGCACCCTTGATGTTATCACATCTTTGCTTGTTATTATAGTTATTTTGAATCATCTCAGTATTTAAGTTCTTTAATTTTGCTAATTTAATACATATTTTCCTTGCTATTATCATTTAATTATGGTTCACACTTGTTTTGAATGTTTTACGGTGTTTGTTAGTGTTTTTGAACCATTGTAGGTCAATTCTATGAGCAAGGGAAGTTCAAGGATAAGTTCGGAGCAATTTTGGACTAGTTCAGGTACCAGAAGGCTCGACGCGTCGAGCCTTTGTCGAAAATTTCCAGAAAGTTTGGTGATCGGGGCCTGCTGGTCTCGACGCGTCGAGCGAAGGCGCGGAAATCAGAAGCAAAGGGGCAATTCTTTATTTAAATATAGGAATTATAATTTGAGTCCAATTTTATACAAGATTCCTATTGCATCTCAACTTTGCACCCACTATAAAATCCCTCCTTCCTCAACCCTAATAACAGGACGAAGACCGAGAGAATTCAGAGATTCTTGGAGACAAGAAGGAGAGAAATCAAGAGCCACAAGTTGTCTTGGGAAAGCAAGAAGAAGACTAGGGAGATTTGGGAAAATCGTCTGGTTAATTCTTGTACTCTTTTGATGATTTGTAATTCTTTATTTATATTTGCTATGTATAATTTAGTCATGCTTGGCTAAATTCTTTAGAGATTCTTGGGTAAAAGTGTTTATGAACCTATGTGCCTGAGCTCTCAGTTTCTTTAAAATATTATTATTTGGGTTTAATACTTGTGTTGCAATCGTGATAATATTGTTTGATGCTTGTAATTAATGGCCATAGTTACTAGCTTCATAGCCATGTTTGTGTCACCAATGGGAGTTGGGGCATAAATTAGGGCACACACGATTGCACCTAATGGTTGGTCCTTGGGAAAGGGGAACTTATTAGGGGAAGTTTATTCTAGATTATTGCTCATCGGAAGATGGTAGTAATTAGGAATAATTGAATGCTGATCTTTGATCTTATTGGGTGTTTAAGCCATGGGAGTGGAAATTCACTAGGAATAGAGATTACGGGAGTAATTCGATTCCACTTTGCATTCCCACACAAACCTTAATTCCAAACTAAATATTGCAAACGATAATTGGCACTAGGTGATTAAATACTTGAATCCCATGAATCTCAACTTCTCTCTAATTGTTTTCAAAATCCTGAACCTCTGTTTTGTTTTATTTATTTTATGCCAATCAATCATCTAAGTAATTGTTAGGATTAGCTCTAATGAATAAGTTAGTAACTAGTGCTTGATACAACCACTTCCCTGTGGATCGATAACTCGTACTCCGAGAATTATTTATTTGCAAATATACTATGCATCAAATTGGCGCCGTTGCCGGGGAGGTGGCGTTACGTACTGACATTAGTGAAAGTCTTACTTTAGGAGTCTAGTCCAATTTTTTTTATTTTATTTATTTTATTTATTGATTTATTTTATCTGCTAATCCATAACAAGTTTCTTGTTCTTGAGTGTGATTTTGCTTTTAATCTAAGAACCTGGCTTTTTATGCATACACGATCTCGTGGGAAAGAAGGATTATTACCTTTGAATCTTGAGATTGAGAAAAGAGCCAAGTTTCTTAGGAAACAAACTAGGATGGCACAGGTACAAGAAAACCAAGCTGAAGGGAGATCAATGTCTGACTACCTTGCTCCGGATGTTGAGGATCATGGTAGCATCAATATTCCAAATGTAGAGGCCAATAACTTTGCGATCAATCCGGCCATACTCAGCATGGCTGCGGCAGATCGATTTGGAGGGATGCCCACGGAAGATCCCAATGCTCACGCCACCAAGTTCCTACGACTTTGTGGCACTTTCAAGATAAATGGAGTCACTTAAGATGCTGTCAGACTTAGGCTTTTTCCCTTTACACTGAAGGACAGGGCTGAAGATTGGTTATCCTCACATCCAGATAACCATTTTGACACTTGGGACAAATTACATGGAGAATTTTTGAAGAAGTTCTATCCTATCTCCAAAACTCAAAGGATGAGAAGGGCAATTCAAAACTTTAAGCAACTGGCAACCGAGTCCCTCACTGAGTCTTGGGAGAGATTTAAGGAATTGAAGAGGCAATGTCCACACCATGGATTTCAGAGTTGGGATTTGATGATGTCTTTCTATGAAGGATTGCTGGATAATTCTAGGATTTTGGTGGATGCTTCTTCGGGTGGTTCGTTCACGATTCTAGAGCCAACACAAGCCGAGGAACTATTGGAGAAAATTGCTATGAATGGATCTACTTGGTACACGGAGAGGTCTCCACAAAAGCTTGTAGGAAGAATTCATGATGCTGGGCAGTTAGCCGATTTGTCAACAAAGTTGGATAATGTGGTCTCCTTGGTTCAAAAACTTGCCCAAGTCACCATCCAAAATCCCAATGTGAGTCATGTTTCTAACCCTCCTACTCTTGGACGAGTTTTGATGTGTGAACTTTGTGGTGGTGGACACAAGTCAGGGGATTGTATCGACGAGTTAAATTCCCAAACCTCTATGGAGCAAGTTAATATGTTGGGATATAATAGGCCTCATCAACAGTCTTACCAACCTCAAGGGACCTACCATCCTAATAATTCAAGGAACCATCCCGGCTTTTCATGGAGCAACCCAATGGGAGCTGCCAACCCTCAACACTTTGCTAATAGAGGTCCTCTGGGTTTTCAAGGTACTCAGGTTCAATCTAAATTTCCCGTTTCAGAGGCCCCACCACAATCGAATACGGAAGTTTTGTTGGAAAAATTGATTAAAGGTCAGTTAGAGATTACAGAAAGGATGGATAAAATGGAAGCTCGCCAAAATATGGTTGAAAGGCAATTAGCAAATCAACCTTCTATATCAAGTACTAAAGTCACAGGGAAGTTGCCAGCTATGCCTGAAAATCCAAGGGAGCATGTAAATGCAATTGTTACAAGGAGTGGCAAAGTACTTGAAGAGCAACCTCTTCCAATCAAAGCATCAATTCCTAAAAAGACAGTTGAGGAGAAGATTGAAGAGATACTTGATGGTATAGAAGATGAGCCAATTGCTGTGCAAAATAATCCACAAGTTCAAAAGGAAGTAGAGAAACCTGTGAGAAGGTATGTACCCCCATTGCCTTTTCCTCAAAATCTTGAAACAACAGAAAGTAGGTGGAAAAAGTTTTTGGAGATTGTTGAGAGTTTGAAAGTTTCAGTTCCCTTACTTGATTTGCTTTCACAAGTTCCCTCTTATGGAAAATTTTTGAAAGAGATTCTAGCTAAGAAAAAGAAATATGGGGAACGAGAGATGGTAGCTGTGGCACAAGAGTATCAAGCGTTGACCCCGGGAATTGGGAGGAATATACCTAAGCATAGAGATCCGGGGAAGTTCACAATTCCTTGTGTGATTGGAGGCCGACCTTTAAAGGGATCCCTTTGTGATTTAGGAGCCAGTGTGAGTGTTATGCCTCTTACTCTTTGTCAAGGGTTAGGGTTGGGAGAACCAAAACCAATCCAATTCACCTTAGAAATGGCGGATAGATCCATCGTAAAGCCTATTGGAATTCTTGAAGATGTCCCAGTTCGTGTGGACAAGTATTTTGTGCCTTGTGATTTTATTGTGATAGATGTCCGAAGGAACCTAGACGTTGCACTCATTTTGGGGAGACCCTTCCTAGCCACTATTGGAGCAATGATTGATGCAAGGAAAGGGTCCATGATTTTTGACTTTGGGGAGGAAAAGGTGGAATTTAATGTTCTTGATGAGCCAAAAATCATTGAATGCAAGTCAATTTTGCACATCGACCCTACTCTCAAGGTGACACATGATGAGTATTTGCATTTGAAGAGTCTATGGGGTGATGATATCAAACTCGCGGATCAACCAGGATGAGCATTATATGGTAATTTTTTATTACTACTACTACTACTACTACTACTACTACTACTACTACTACTACTACTACTACTACTACTACTGCTACTGCTGCTACTGCTACTACTGCTACTACTGCTACTACTGCTACTGCTACTGCTACTGCTACTGCTACTGCTACTGCTACTGCTACTGCTACTGCTACTACTGCTGCTACTACTGCTACTACTGCTACTACTTGCACATTGTTGAGCCTTTCTGAGCATATTGTTGTGTCTTCCTGATCACATTGTTGTGTCTTTCAGATCATATTGTTGTGTCTTCAGGAACATACTGTTTTACCTTCAGAGCACATTGTTGTGCCTTCGAAGTGCATATTGTTTTGCCTTAGAGTACACATTGTTAAGCATTTAAGCAGGGAGGATATGAAGGGAATCCTTAGTCTGTATGAAGCAACATACCAATGCATGGAGGGTGAGAGCATTATGGAAGCAGCCCAACGTTTCTGCACTAAAAATCTTAGAGAAATCCAAAACATGAACGTCATATTAGATCAAGATCTGGTGGACCATGCTCTAGAAATGCCACTATACTGGAGGATGCAGAGGTTTGAAGCAAGATGGTTCATATCCGTTTATGAAAAGAGGCACAACATGAATCCAGTTTTGTTGGATTTTGCTAAACTGGACTATAATATGGTTCAAGCCAAATATTTGGAGGAATTAAAGCAAATGTCTAGGTGAGTGCATGTGCATATTGTTAGTTGGTCCTAAAAGAGGTAAGGTGAAAGTCTAGAGGGGGGGGGGGGGGGGGGGGGGGGGGGGGGGGGGAGGTGAATAGACTTTCAAACTTTTTAGCACAATACGACAATTGGTAAGCCAGAGATAAACCAAGACTCTTAACTAGATTGTTAGAGTCCGGTTTACAGCGGAAATAATAAACGTTACGGTGTGTGTGTAGATCGTGTCAAGATTATTCTCGTGAGAAGCAACCAAGAGCAGTAAGTAAAGAAAGCAGTAAAGAACACAAAGCAATTTATAGTGGTTCATGAGGTGATGTAATCCTCCTACTCCACTTGCTCTTATCTCCAAGAGCCAATTCACTATATCCACCACTTCTTGGTTCCAAGATACAATGAATTTCCGTGATCTAGTGCTTTGATCACTAAGCCCACACTAATCACGCCCAGTGCCTCCAACACTGCTGCTTCGGGTTTCACGTCGCCCGCACTAATCACGCCCAGTAGAAACGTATCCCGTGATCTAGTGCATTGATCACAAAGCCCGCACTAATCACGCCCAATGTCTTCCGACACTGCTGCTTCGGATCTCACAACTCCGTGTGACAATCCAGGATTTCACAACTCCGTGTTACTTTCCTCCTTTCCCTTGTTTTGCTCCAAAACAAGTTTTGCCTTGCTTCCAACTTTGAGACTCTGTAGATGATCTTCGATGATGCTCTTAGTCTCTTGAAGTTGATGAAGATTTCAACACTCTTGGATATTTCTTTTCTAAACTCTGTATCGCTCGGAGTGTTTATCTCACAAAAGATATATCAATTTTAGCTCTTGAGATGGAAAACTTTCTTTGAATTTTCGTATGCTCTGTTTAGCTCTGTTCTTTGCTCTTTGTATTCTTACTTCTCTAATTGCTTCTGCTTTCCTCAGCTTCAATCTTCATCTATTTATAGCCGGTAATGAGAATCCGTCCGTTGGAAAGAAACGGTCTCATTTTTGAATTTTATCTAGCTGTATAGCCTTTTGTCAGAAGATAAGATAACGTTGCAGATATGTCAGAGATTTCAAGTTGAGTTTGAGGTTTTAGCAAAAATGGCGTCCCATGAATCTCCATCTGGTGTAGATCACGCCTCTTGGGATTTTTATCTTCAAAATATAATCTCCAATATAATCCCTTACTAGTTAGACTAGTATTTTTGCTTCTGCAACTTCTTCTCATATTTTCCTATAATCCCTTAATCCCTTACTAGTTAGACTAGTATTTTTGCTTCTGCAACTTCTTCTCATATTTTCCTCTGTTATTTCACGTCTGGCTGCTTCCAGACTTGGGAAATCTCTTCCCTTGTGAAACTTCATCCCTTGCTAGATTTGTCAATTGAAATCTCATCTTACTTGAATTGGAATTGCAATCCCATCCCTTGCAAATTATATCTCGAATTGAATTGAAGCCCTTGTAAATCTCATCACTTCAAATTGAAATTGCCTTCCCTTTGAGATATCAATTTTGAACTTCAATCCTTCGGGTTACCAATTTAAAAAACTTCATCCCTTAGTCAATTTGGAAATCTCATCCTCTTTGAAATCTCATCGACTTTGCAAATTGCATCCCTTCGGCCAAACCATCGCCTCATACTTAATCTGATGGAATTAAACTTGGCTTCTTTAAAATATGTGGGATGTGAAATTTGAACCTATGACCTTGCACATAATATTTCAAGCTTCTACCATCTCGTCCGTACAACTTTTTAGTCATCTTCTTGTTTCACTTGGTGTACTCCTTTCTTTTCATAGATGCTTGATCTTCAAGATAGCTTCATGCAAACTTCAAGTCACGTTCTTTCTTCTTCGGGATTTCTTGAGGGATTTCTTCTTGAATTTCATACGCATACATCTTCCTCTTCTGTTTGCCATTTTCTCTAGACAAATTCTTGATTTTTGGCTTGATATCTTCTTCATCCATTTCCTCAACTAATGAATTTATTTTTCCCTTTCTTGGTCTATGACTCGACTAGTCTAATAAAATAAAATTGGGGATCTGCGATTTACAATATGGCATATCAAAATCTATTACAATTTATTCCTAACAATTTCTCCCCTTTTGATAATGTCATAACCTATACTCAAACATTGGCTTTAAGTCTTTTTAAAAAATATTTTATTTTTGCTCAATTTTATTTTGACAAAGCCAAGATGAGTTTGACAAAAATAATTCTAGGGAAAAAAAACTTTGTGAATTAATTTAGACAAGTCCTATACGCATCCTTGATTAATTTTAATCAATTTTTATCTTTTCAATTTTGCATGCGTTTAACAACTCTTGTCTTTTAATTCACCAACTATTACATGATAGCCAAAAATTAAATCATAAACATACTTAGATCAGACCAAGGGAATTTTTATTCATATTAGTCGATAGAGGAAATAATATTGTAGCCAAAATCATAGAAATTCAAAACATCATATTCTTGAGGAATTTATGTTTGATTACCTTCTGGGTTTCTTGACTCCCATGTCTGCTTTCAATATATCCTTGATGTGTTCTCTCAACTTGCATACATCGTTCTCGAATTTTTCACATTCAAACCTTTTAGTCACTTTCCCAACCATATAATGTCACATTCAAACCTTTTGATGTACGGGAGAACTCTGGCTTCCCACCAAATTATGCATTCTTCAAAGCTTCTTTGGAATCCCAAATTTTCTCCATCATTGTTGGTATGATCTCTAAGCTCGTACCACATTTTGGTTCGCTTTCTTTTCGCTTCTTCTTCTTTATTCTTGTCCGAAATCCATTGAGCTTGATCAGCTTTTGGCCATCTTTTCACCATACTCGGCACATTCTCGGATGTCCAGATTTTCTGTGGTGTTATGGTTCCCTTTGAGCATTCGAACCATCCTCGAGTTTCGGCCACTTTTGATGAGCTTGATCCAAGACTCGGATTTGCAAATTGAGCGAAACCAACTTGGGATTGTTGACCACGTCCTCGGCCTCGGCCTTTTGTAGGTGCGACGGTCAAAACTGGCTGTTGTGATTGATTTCCAAGAATGAATTCTTGTTGTTGTAAAGCCAGATGATTGAGCATCTCTTCCCCCCTTATGGCATTATCAACCAAAAAGCTAAGGGATTTGGAATCCTGTTCTTGATTGGCTTTCACAACTTTAACACCATCATGTGTTTTGAGAGAAACATCCTGCAAAACAGACAATTTATTAGCCATAGAGGATAATTCCACCGCAAGGTGATTTATCCTTGTCTCTTGATCTTGTATGGCCTTAATTTGTCTCAAGTGTCTTTCACTGTTAATCTTCTCGGTAGCTTCTCGTTCCTTCTTCATAAGCTTGATGATCTCCAATAATCCTTCTGTGAGATCTCCTTTCAAGTGTCTTTCGGCCCTGTTAATTTTTGTCTGCAAAGTGTTTTGATATTCCAAAAGCTCCTTCAAATTTGTTCGTGTGTCCTCATAATGTTGCAAAGAGAGATGTCCTTGCTCGGTGAGAGTATTTCTAATCTTTTGACACACAATATCACTTGATTCAGTGACTTTTGCAAACAAAGAAACCAACATATCATCTTCATCTTCTTCTCGGGTTCGGCTTCCACTCATGTTCAGAGAGTGTAAACTCTTGAATAAATTTCTTCGTGAATCACCAAGGACTGGATTTTCAATGATTAGCAAATTTTCTTCTGGTGATTCGGCTTCTTTAAGATGATTTTCAATTTCTTCTTCAATCACCTCTGTTCTTGAAATAATCTCTGTATTTAAATTAGCTTCCAGAGAGGTGTTTTGAAGTGACATCATAGGGGTGTTATTGTGCACTGGCGCTTCATACAAACATTCCCCCCAATTGATGGTCTGATTTCACCATCAATTTGGTCTCTTAATTCATCCTTGTAGGGTCCATTTTTTGACTTTTGACCATACGTGATGAGGAAGTTTTGTTCATTTTATGGTCTTTTTAAATGGGGTAGGAAATATGATTTGTTCCAAGCACAGCCAACCCAACATTTTTATTTATTACTCCTTTAATCAGGAGTACAAAAGAGGATCACAAAATACATTCTTCGACAGCACAACCACATCAACTGCGATTAGTGGAACAACATTCATCTTCACTGTTGTCCGAGGCAGTGTGTGGAGGAGATGGGCAGTACCCTGGTCCAGAATCTTCACTGTGCATGTTCGAGCTTTAGGACGAGTACGTTGCATTGAAGAACCTCGTGTAGTCCACAGGTGGACAGATGCGGGGATTCACCGGTGGTGGAGGTTGTTGTAGAACAAGTTCTGGTGGAACTGGTGGTAGATCATGTCCCACTTCCGGTGGTGCATCATACTGAACAGGTGGTGCAAGAGGTTCATGAGAGATTCCTTCAAAACCAGGTGGTGGCAAGACCGGTCCAAATGTCAGTTGCTTCAGATAGTGGAGGTATTCGGTGTTGCTCATGTTCAAGATCTCCTGGTAGATGTCCGGCTGCACAACAGGTGAAAACTTCAGAAAAGGGGATTCAGACCCTTTGGACTTCTCTGGTTCGGCTAAGCCTTGACACGGTGGTGACAGGCTTTTCTTGGCATCTCCTTCTTCATAAATAAAACCTGGTTCTCGTGGTGGTGAGACAGGTGTATAATTATACGACAAGAGGGTCGTTTGCAGTGTCTCAAACAAGATGTCCTCCAGCCTCAGTCCTTCTTGCTCGCAACTTTTGGAGTCGCACTTGATTCCAGATTCTCTTGGACGTTCGCCTTTCTTCATTATTCTTATCACTCTTCGACACCATGGTTCTCCTGCAAAAAAAAAAAAAAAAAAAAAAAAAAAATAGGCTACTTGCACGGTTTGGATTGCCAATATATATAGGCGTGAAAAACGTCTGAGGGCTTCAGGGATTATGGTCAACAGTTGGGTTCTGAACAGGTATGATTGACATCCATTAAATTTGGGTGAGTTTCTATTGGTTGAGGAGGACGGTGCTAAGTAGAGATTAGACAAGTAACTACTGGAGTTTAAGAGGAGATTTTCTCAGATTTGAGGCATGGGTGACGATCGAGATCTTCGAGAGAGGGTGTCGATTAGGATTAATGAGAGGGGATCTGATTTTGTGAGAGAGGGTGAGATTTTTGTGGAATTAATTTATGGGTGGAAGTTTAAGAGTTATAGGTTTGAAAGGTGAAGAGTTTTAATGGGATTGGGTTTTATGGGGTAGAGGTTTAGAGGGTGGAAGTTTCAATCCAATCTGATCTCTTCTTTTTTCTTCTCATAAACACTTACACGTGAATCAAATAAAATCACATAAATATAATCACACAAATTACACATAATTTCGGAAATCTCACATATAATTTCGAAACATATATGGACATTTAAAATATATCAATTAAATCATATCCATATATAAGCATGTATAATCACGGTAATCTCCTAATTAAAATAAACACAGATTTAGAAAATTGGTCAAATCTCAATTAAACACCAAAAATATACATACACATACACGGTAGTTTCTAAAACACACAATTGTAAACACAATCAAATAAATACTCAGAAACTAGCCAATTATTTTAGATACCAATTAAAATTAACTAATTAAAAACACTTAGCAATTAAATCATAACACACATATTAGCATGGCATTTTTAACATTAGCAATTAAATCATAACACACATATTAGCATGGCATTTTTAACATAAGCAATTAAATCATACATGTCACACATATTATGCCATAGCCATTATTAAAACACATAGATAAGAAATTACTCAAATAAACACAGATTTTCGAAAATAATTGCATGTCACATAATTTCACGTTAAATTTCTCATGCAATTTTACAAATAGATACTAAACACATTGAACTAAATTATTCATGCAATTTTCGAACACATATATAAACGTACATATCAAATTAAAATTATTTGAGCACAAGTATCAAATTTGAATCATGAGATTAAGTCCAGTGATACTTAGCTCATTTCAAGCATTCTCAACTCATGCCTTAAGGTAGAAAATCTCGTTTCGCATAAAGGCTTCGTAAGAATATGTTGGTCCCGATAGGGTGGTAAAAAGTCTAGAGGGGGGGGGGGGGGGTGGGGTGAATAGACTTTTTAAACTTTTTCACAATTAATAACACTTCGGTAATTTCAACTCTAAGTAACAAGATATGAAACTTAGATGCGCAGCGGAATAATTAAAACAACCAAGTGTTACGTAAAATCAAAGAGATATATCACATGCAATATGATGAATATGCTTGCAAAGGCTCAAATAATAAGTATGTAAATTTATGCCCACATGCAAACGTGAAATCTACTAGACCCAGATGAATAAATTCGAACAGTATAAAATGGGTAAGTCAAATATTCAACATGCAAGACAGCAAATGAATATTTAAAGAGATGGTGCACTCAATATGTGTGTGGTATCACGTGTGAATCAATGAGTGAATCCAAATGGAATTGTGTCTGCATGCACTTGTAAAGTCACATAACCCAATCAATAAGATAAATGAATAAGACGAATAGTAAATGGGTTAGTGTGCATGCAATAATAAATAAAGGCAGTATGTAACTGAGAGAGGCAATTTATAGTGGTTCAGAGGTGGTGTAATCCTCCTAGTCCACTCTTCTCCTTTCACTCCAAGGAGGAAATTCACTATCTCGTTCACCCAGATACAAATAGTGAATCAAGTGCACACAGGCACTTCCCGAGTGTTTTGCACACAGCTACACTCAATCCTGAGTATCTCGCACAAAGCTATACTCCCGAGTATATTGCACAAAGCTATACTCCTACACCAACTAAGTGTTTTGCACCCAGCTACACTTAGCACCACCGAGCGTCTCGCACACAGCTACACTCAGCAACCACGAGTGTCTCGCACAAAGCTATACTCAACAGGGTAGTGTCTTGCACAAAGCTACACTCAACCCTCTTTCTACACACAGTAGAGGTAAGTTTAAGAGAAAACAAATTTCTCTTCTAATGACTTGAAGAATCTCTCGTGTAAGCTCAAAAATGGATATTTTCGAATTTTTGCTCTTCTCTTTTATTCTTCGTGTATTGCTTTCTTTACTGCTCTTTTTGCCTCTTTACCCTCTGCTTCATGTCTTCAAGTCTTCTTGGTATATATAGCTGAAGAAGCTATATTACCGTTATAGCATCAGTTGATCTTGATCGTTCATCTTGATCAGCTACACTTGTTGCCAACTTGCATTGCGGTGAATTAATGCAAGAGATGGGCTTCCACATTGAGTTTGAAAATCCTCACCTGACAAATCTTCAAAAGTCATACATATCGGCTCATCACCTAAAACTTTTCCGAAAAATAATTACCTTATCTTGACGGATTCAAAATGATGAAATCTTCCAAAAGATTTTCCTGCTGATTCTTGCTTGAGTAAAAATTATGTCTTCGACCATTTCTTCTTCTGAAGTGATATGAGATATGCAGCAAGAGATTTAAATGAGAAAGAAGATGAGTAGAAGAATTCACGTGCATCTTCTTATCATGTCCACAAGCCTCCAAACTTGTAGTCAACTTGGCTTGACATGTGTCCCATTGTAGCATGCACCCAACAAGTGTCATACTTTAAAAATGTGCTTCCAATGAGATTCGAACATGAGCCCAATTAGATTTGTTTTCCAAGCTTATACCACTACACCATATTAACTCATTAGTTAATATTTCTGGATTTAATCTTTACTCCCAGAATGGCTTTAGTAGCATTTCTCATTAATTCGTAGATTAATCAGAGTCCGCCCCTTGGTCGTCCCCTTATCAGCCCCTTCGTCGTCCGCTTCTTTATCTCTTACATAAAAATGTAAAGATTGAGTATTAAACCTGTGACCTTTGATTTTAGTCACCTTATTCCTTATCCACTTCACTGCTTCAACCTTTAGTGTCTTTCAAGGTAAATAAATCTCAAATAGTAACATTCTAGATAAGTATATTTTGCTAAGAATTCGTAGACTTTATGGCTTGACTTGGGACTTAGGCTAATAGACAACTAGACTCAAAATAAAATATGGGGGTTCTAAAAATACAAATTTGGCTCATCAAAACTATTACATATTATTCCTAACAGAATATCTGCAACTTGGTTCTCCGTAGGGATATACTCGATTTTTAGATCTTTATTTTCAACATGATCCCTTATGAAATGATGTCGTATGTCGATATGTTTGGTTCTTGAGTGAAGCACCGGATTGTGAGTGATAGCGATCGCACTTGTATTGTCACAAAATATGCTAACATCGTCACAATTCACTCCATAATCTTTCAATTGTTTCTTCATCCACAAAATTTGAGCACAACAACTTCCTGCAGCAATATATTCGGCCTCGGCGGTACTAGTTGCGATGGAATTTTGCTTTTTGCTAAACCAAGAAACAAGCCTTCCTCCCAAGAATTGACAAATCCAGGAGGTGCTTTTTCTGTCTATTTTGCAACCTGCAAAATCCGCATATGAAAAACCTGTTAGAGTAAAATCTGTACCTTTAGGATACCACAATCTAACATTGATTGTGCCTTTCAAGTATCTTATGATTTTCTTTGTTGCGGTGAGGTGGCTTTCTTTTGGATTTGCTTGGAATCTTGCACACACTCCCACAGCATAAGAAATGTCCGACCTGCTTGCAGTGAGGTATAGTTGTGAACCAATCATTTCTCTATATTTTGTTTGTTCGACATCTTTTCCATCTTCGTCTTTGTCTAGCCTTATTGATGTACTCATTGGAATTTTGATCGATGATTTTCCATCAAGGCCAAACTTCTTTATCAAGTCGCGAGTGTACTTTGCTTGATTAATGAATATTCCTTCCTTCAATTGTTTAACTTGCAAGCCCAAGAAATAATTCAATTCACCCATCATGCTCATTTCGAATTTATTCTGCATAAGCTTCGAAAATTTCTCACACAAAGAATTATTAGTGCTTCCAAAAATAATATCATCAACATATATTTGCACTAATAAAATATGATCACCATCTTGAATTCTAAAGAGAGTTTTGTCAACAAGGCCTTTGGTGAATCCACAACTTATCAAGAACATTGACAAGGTATCATACCAAGCTCTAGGTGCTTGTTTCAACCCATACAATGTCTTTTTAAGTTTGTAGACTTTGTCACCTTCACCTTTTACCTCAAAACCTGGGGGTTGTTCGACATAAACTTCTTCTTCAAGTAATCCATTCAAGAATGCGCTTTTCACGTCCATTTGATAAACGGTGAAATCTTTGTGTGCGGCGTAGGCTAGGAAAATTCTTATAGCTTCGAGTCTGGCTACCGGTGCAAAGGTTTCATCAAAATCTATTCCTTCTTCTTGAGAGTACCCTTTTGCAACGAGCCTTGCTTTATTCCTAACAATCACGCCTTCTTCGTTTGCTTTGTTCCGGAAGACCCATTTAGTTCCTACAACATTGTGGTTCATTGGTCTTGGAATAAGTTCCCAAACGTCATTTCTTTTGAATTGATCGAGTTCCTCTTGCATGGCGTTAATCCAACTTGGATCATTTAGAGCTTCGTCCACTTCTTTTGGTTCAATCTGAGATGGATAACATGTGAACAATGCTTCCATGGTAGATGATCTTGTTTTCACGCCATCTCGAACATTTTCGATCACTAATTCAGGTGGGTGATTTTTGAGCCATCTTAAGTCTGGTTCAAATGGGTGCATGATACTGGGTGGATTTACTGGCTGAGAAGTGGTTTGAATTTCAGCTTCATTCTGTAGATTTTCAACTTCTCCAGTAATTGCATCCAGGGGCTGATTTGCAATTTCCACTTCAACTTCATCCCTGGGTTGATTTGCAATTTCAATACCAATTGCATCCCGCACTTCATTTCTTACTGGATGAGGGATGGGATTTTCTAGAGAATTAATTTCCAACTCATCCATTCCCACTTACACTTATTGGATCAACCGGTCCAAATAAGTCCATGTGTAACAAGCTTAGCGGTCTTGGTGTTGATTCGTGCGTCTTAGACTTGAATGATGATTTGATTTGCTTTCCACGTTGCCATGCATCACACACTTGGTCTTTCTTGAAGATAATACTTGGTAGTCCTTCAACTAGATTTTTCTTTGCAAGCTGATTGATAGTCTTGAAGTTTAAATGATTGAGCTTTCTATGCCATTCCCAATTTGCTTCATTTGAATTTTTGGCCATTAAGCATACTGAATCTTTGCTTGTGCTCCAATCAACAACATACATATTCTTTTGCCTTTTTCCAGTGAGCACAACTTCATTTGTGAGCTCATTTTTTATTAGGCAATTTTCTTTGAAAAATTCCACAAGATAGCTTTTATCACAAAATTGACTAGTGCTCAACAAAATTGAATTTTAGGCCTTCAACAAATGAAACATCTTCGATCTTTAAACCATTTCTTTCAATTGTACCAACTCCTTTTGTAGTTCCATAATTTTGATTTCCTCCGAATATCACTTTTGGTCCATTGATTTTCTTGAAATTCACTAGATATGATTTACTTCTAGTCATGTGGCGTGAGCAACCACTATCGATGTACCAAACATCCTACAAAAAAGATTAGTTGGTTTTAGGTACCCACACTTGCTTGGGTCCTTTGTTGTTAGTAATTTTTTGTAACCAAACCCACATAGATCCTATTGAATTAAGATAAGGCGGTTTGTAACCATTTGAAACACGATAATCATAATTAACTCTTGAAAACATTTTTGGCGCCGGGTTTTGAAAAACATTTTTATATCTAGGCACCTGGGAAGAGGATTGTTGCTTTGGTCTATAAGAAGCATTAAAACAAGATTTACACAACCAATCCTTCTGAGTGGAATAAAATCTTTCATCTCTATTTCTAGTAAAGCTTCCCTCTTTTCTAAAAATTCTTTTTGCACTTGACTCTTTAGCATATCCTTGCTTGAAGAATTTTTGTTGCTTTGCCGTGTTATTGAACTGTTTCGGCCTTTCAACATTCAACTTTGCTTTTGTTTGATAGCCAAGTCCTTGTCTCATCGTGCTATTCTGACTTTTAACAAATTTTACCACTTGCACTTTATTGCTTAAAGGAGTAGTAAGATTTGTCATATTTTGAGGGGTTTGAGAACATGTGGAGTCATAACCAATTCTGGTTCTATCTCCTAATGGCCTTTGCATGTCTACCATTTTATCCATAATTTTGGACGAATTAGTAAACGTAGCAATGGTAGCTGAAGGTTATGTTCTCTAACCTCTCTTGCTTTACACTCTTCTTGAAGTTGAATATTTTCACTCTTCAAGTTACTCACTTCAAGTAAAGCATCTTGCAATTTTTTATTCGTCTCTTCTTTTTCAAGAATTAGAATATTATTGCGCTCCTTGAGTTGAGGATGAGTGAGCATAATCTCTTGACAATCTCGCATTAGGTTGTCAATAGATTCACGAGAAAAAGTGGAATTAACATAATTGAAAGAATTAGATGTTACCTCTACTTCCTCTGCTCCAAGAGCCATAAAGCAATCTTCACTTGAACTCAACTCAATTGACTTACATACTAGAGTCGTGTCATCTTTCGAACTTGAACTTTCATCACTTGATGACAATCCATTCGACTCATCATTTTCATTTGGTTCATTGCTAACGAGAGCTTTTCTTTTGTCGCGCTTGAACCTTCGATCTTTGCTTTCGGATTTATTCGGTGTAGATTCAACATTTATGCCTTGATACTTGCTAACGATCGGATACGGACAATTTATTTTGAAATGTCCGGGTTTGCGGCAATTGTAGCATAAATTGTTGTTTTCTTCGACTTTCTCTTCTTGTGTCGTGCGAGAGACTAATTTTCCACGAGCAGAATTTTTGTTGTCTCCTTTTCGCATGAACCTTTTGAACTTTTTCACAAAAAGAGCAAATTGTTCGTATTGGAGTCAATAAATTTTATTATATGATACAAAGTAGAATTAATTTTATTAAAAATGTAAGTATAGTTATACATTGTAATATTTAAATGTTAAAGACAATATATGACAAAAAATGCATTCATATTGCTAACCTCATTTGCAATATATAATCTTACAAAATTAAACGGACAGAGAAAGACCCGGACCACCTCGTGGTTTACACACAAAAAAATAATGATCTTACAAATCTATTAATATGCATTCACACTTAGGCGGGAAAATTTTATCCCTACTTAATTTTACTTTACCTAACTTTCTTTGTAAATAAATTATTAAAAAACTAATCAAAATTACAAACTATTAAAAAGTTAGTACATATTATATAATCAAAATTGATATATAATACTCGTAGAAATTAATTCATGATTACATGAATTTATAAATTTATATGTATTTTTTTTATCTTGCATCTTTATGTTGTACTAGTTTTTTACGCGCATTGCGCGATTGGGATAATGCCCAACGTTTTTTTTTTAAATAAGTACTTTAAAATATATTATATTGGAATTGTTCATGTATAAATAATTGAATGTTGAATTTGCGTATTTAAATAGGTAATTCTAAGTTTACAAATGCAAGATAATATAGTCAAGATTGGTTATAATTGTCAATAAAATAATTGTATAGGTATGGTTGAAACCAAATACGGGACATAAGGGAGAGCAAATAAAAATTAGGGCATAAAATATTAAATATATACTAATATTGAAGAGCTAACTGCTGATTGTCAAACAAGGACATTGCGAGGTAGTTTTCCACTTCAATTTATTTTGTGATTTGATACTCTTTTTGTCAATAAAGCCCCAAGTAGTCAATATGATTGCTTAATTATATATATATTTTTATTTTTTTAAAACTATTATTATTATTATTATTATTATTATTATTATTATTATTATTATTATTATTATTATTATTATTATTATTATTATTATTAAATATATGTATATCCTTAGGTCATTTTACATGTTAATCTAAACAGCTAATTTTTTGAAATATCTTTTTACCAACCGTTGATATAATTCGTTGGTCAAATCCGTTGACGCTAATCGCTAACTGCTGATTGTCAAACAAGGACATTAGGAGATAGTTCTCACTTCAATTTGTTGTGTGATTTGAATACTTTCTTTGTCAACAAATTCCTTAAGTAGTTAATATGATTGACTTTATTAATTATATTTTTTAAATTTTTTCATGGTATTAATAAAATACTTGATAAATAAATATATAGCATTATTTTGTATTATAACTTTGATATTTAATTAAAAAAGTAGTGCACAAAAAAGATAATAGACAATGTAGTGAATATAATCAATTGATAAATTTGAATGTAAAGGATTTTTACATTGGAGAAAAATAAAGACAATATAACTAATAAAATTATTTCTCTTAATTAATTTATTGATAATGAATAATTTTTTTTTAATAAAGACATTGTAGGGACAATGTAGCGAATATAATCAATTGATGAATTTGAATGTAAAGAATTTTTATATTGGAGAAAAATAAAGACAATATAACTAATGAAATTATTTCTCTTATTTAATTTATTGATAATGAATAATTTTTTTTTTTTGAATAAAGACATTGTAGACACATAATTCTAAATTAAAGAAATGCATATATATTATTTTTTGTTGTAGCTACTAAATTATTATTTTTATATTAATTTAATAAGAGTGAAATAGAGTACTAAATTTAATAAGAGTAAAATAGAGTACTAATTATGTCAACTTTGATTGGGATGAGGTTCGAACTTAAGACCTTTTTTATTGAAATCAATGAGTAAATTAACGGTGAACTAACAGAAATTAACGGAAAAGATAATATTTAACGGAAAAGTTAACGGATAATCATATTCATTAAGGATAAATTAGGAAATTTTAAGGAAAAATTAAAATCTGATCAATCTGAGCCATTCATTTGATTAAAAAATTTGACCGCCATTTTTTCTTCTCATTATAGCCCTAACTCTCTTGGGCTCTTATTAGTATAGTAGATAGTAGATAGTAGATATAAACTCAACAATCTCTTTCACACACACACACACACACACACACACACACACACACACACACACACACACACACACACACACATATATATATATATATATATATATATATATATATATATATATATATATATATATATATATATATATATATATATATATATAGAAGAGCGCTCATATGCGGCGGGGTCTTACGGTGCGGCGGTGCGGTCAAATTTCAGAATACACCAACAGTGTTAACAATATGCACCAACAGTGTAATAAAAACACACCCCAATGAAATGTAATAAAACATCACAAAATACACCACAGACTCAAAAAAACACACCATATAACTCACCACCCCCAATGGTGTATTTCCGAACAGTGTATGGTGTTTTTACTCACACCTAATGGTGTGTGTTTGGTGATGCAGGGCTCTGTTTACTCTGTTTTGTGTGGTGTATTTCCTAACGTTGATGGTGCATATTTGGTGAACTATTGGTGTTGCCGCACCGTAAGAAATAACCGCACCGTAAGACACTGCCGCACCTGAACCCTCCTCTATATATATATATATATATATAAAGAGCATTTGTTCTTGAATTAATCATTAATTATTAATTTTAGTTGAATAATGTAATCATTTATGATTTGTGTTGAAGTTCATACATTAAATTGATTTCCACGTTTTAGTACACGAAGAGTTTAGAGATAACTGTTATAAATATTATTAATGTGGACATTATTGTATATATGGTAGCAGTTGTAACTGATAAGGTTACTACCTTTTATATGTATTCATTACCTTATATTTGTAATACCTTTGTATAAGTATTCTGGATGATGAATGAAAAGTCTGAACCTTTCCCTCTCCTCTTTTGTCTATTCTAATATTCTTACAACACGTTATTAGTACTTTGCTCTGCCTAATGGAGTTTTGCAATCAATTGAGGCCAGAGACGACGAGTGTTGCAGAGATGCCTCGGCCATCCGATCGGAAAGCTTTGTGTGCCCCTTGACTTCTCCGTCCGGGAATCTTCCGGCGATCATCGGTGAACGAGAAAAAGCAGGATGCATGGATGTTATTGGCGGCTGGCAGCGAAAGACGACATTGAAGATTAACGGTGCTGCTATGGCAACAGATGGGAATGGTGGCTACGAGATTTCTCCGAGGACAGGGGATACCTTCCCAATCAAGAGGAATGTGCTATAATTAACGAAGATGAGGTGCACGGCATTGGTACGGATCACATAATCAAATCATAATATGCCAGGTTCATCCTTTTTCGATTCCTCTAAGTGTTGAATGCTATGATTTGAATACACAATTTCATGATATATTGTTAAATCTATGCATATTTTTAATGATTTGAATTGTATAGCTCTCCGGCGTAAGTTTTGTCTATGCATGACACTCGCTGTTACTTGGGAATGGTGCAACCAAATATTATAGTTCCAAGTAATTAAAATAATTCGGCTTACATGCAGTATCTTATTGAATTGGTTGCTCAAAATATGATGCGAATTGTTAATGATATATATATATATATATATATATATATATTTTTTTTTTTTTTTTTTTCTTTTTTCAAAATATTTCTTGAATGACGTTTGATGCTGCATTATTATATTGTACAATAAGCAATTCTCTGCTTTGATTTGGTGGACATGATGCATGGAGACATGGAGTGGAGTAGAATAAATATGCTTGTATACTCAACGAATTTTGGTTTCTACTGAAAGATCTGTTGCTCCAAATGTCAATGTGAATATGTTAGTGGGTTATGCTCCATGGTCATTACTTGTTCATATATACATGAATTATCTCAAGGTGTTAATGATAATGGTTTCAGACTTGCATCAAAAGATGAATCTAGTTATGATTTTATTATCTGCCATTTTGTTTGCTAAATCGCCAAAGTTGGGGCTTCTTATGTTTCATGGTGATGTAAACCATCATAAAAGGGTATTTGTAATTTTATGGTGTTTAGAAAGAATGATCATCACACATAATAATCTGAAAAATTCTGACTGGCGCGTTTTGAAAACTAAATTCGTGAAAAATATTTGTTGAACTCCTTTTGGCCTGAAATTTTTCCTGGAGAACCTAGACTTGTGGTATTTGATGTCTGTGAAAAGATTTTCTTAAAAATATGCTTTCGTTGTTCCAGAAAAATTCAGTAAAGTTTATGGCAATGTGATGCCAGTTAATTTTCTGCCTGGCGCAGTGTTAGCAAATATTTTGGGAAAAATATTTCTAGACCTTGGATTGGCATGAAAATTTTCATGTATGTTCTAGACTTGCTGAACTAAATATCTTCAAAATTTTGTGCCAAAATGTGTTACCGTTTTTCCCCAGAAAATTATGCAATCCAGGTCAAAATTCTGAATTTTTCTGCCAAGTTTCAGTTTAGCTTGTATATCTTGCTATTTTGTGATGTTTTCATGCTTGTATGAAATCATAAGATAAAATGAGAGCTTGTTTGGAAAAGTGTTGTTTTTGACTCCCCGAAATAGGAATGAATGGGCCCAGCAACGAACATGTGCTCGTTAACCTTCGGCGAACGGTACTTCTCTCATTTTATTTTCTAATATATGAATTAATAGAATATCTCTTGTCATGTCATGTCTTGTGTGTATCAAACATGATACCCTTTATTTAAAATGTATGTGCATGATTTAATTGCGTTTTTTGTGTCCAAGACATAAAGGACAATTATATCACATATTGAATATGTTTCTCTTTAATTGACAACTTTTGGCATATAACCTATTGATTAGGCTCAGCTCATATAAGAGAATTTGTTATTTATCTTGTTGGCAATTAATTTTTTTGCTATAGGCCATAGCTATTGTGATTTATCACACAACTTATAAATGAGACAAAAGCATGAATTCTCAATATGATTTTTCATTGTTAGGTTGCACCTGTTGTTGCTAAACCTCACTTTGATCTTGTGATGTCAATTAGATTATATGAGTCTAAATTTTGTGATATCTAGCATGAATAATCGACTATAGTTTTGCCTGGAAGGTGAATTCATAACACTAATTATATGATAACAATATTCGGACAAATTATATATCTCTAATGTGAAATTGACTTGATACAATTCAAAACTTAATAATTATTTGTCCAAAGTCAAACTTGCAAATAGTGCTAGTTTTGCAATAGAAAATATTGGACATGAGTCCTAAATATAGAAATTTATCTCATATATAATATTGAGATATAAAATTTATAGCTCTTAATTTTTGAATATATTTACCCGAAGGTGAACTAAGAGCTCTAATTTCCTATGTCAACATTTGGACCAAACCTTGACTTTTTGATAAAAATGATCCCCAAATCTTTTGTCAAACCCTGGAAGGGTCGTTAGGATGAGTGCGAATACCGTCCGATGAGATAATACTATAAAGTTAGTCAGATTATGTTACTGTGCCTAAAGCAATTAAATTGTGAAGGGGAATTCCTATTTTTTTTTTATTTTATTCAAATCTAACTAACGGCATATCACAAATCAATCCCTCAAGGATTGTTATGATTGTTATACCTAGTACATGTTTTCAAAATAAACATTTCCCTATCTGCGTTATTATTTATAGTGCGCAGTCTATTCCAATATATCACCACTATATCGTACCTCTAAAAAAAAGGCTACCAAAGAAGCCTTAGTCTCTTGATTAATTAATGTCAAGAGTACATGATAGGATACTAATATAAATATCCTTAGGTACGCTGACTGCATACTTAATTAATGAAGATTTTTTCTCGGCATTAGGGGGAGATAAGATTCAAATTTAATAGAATGCCAAGAAATTTCATAAATGAAAATATCTTCATTATTTAAATCCATGTACTAGTTAGACTGGATTGAAAGTTCAGAAGATGATATATTTGCGATATTAGCAAATAATCTGCCAAATACATCTATTGATCATACTGATCATAAAAGAGTGACTAGGTCCATATACCATCCCCAATTTGGACCAACTATATCTATCGATTTTCCTTGATGCCAGAAGTGTAGGATATCTATCGGTGTTAGAGATAAGAATCATTATACTAGATCTAGTAAATAAACATTGTCACTCTTGATATACCTTCAATAATTATGTCTTGGAGACGTTCGTCTAGATGACGAAAAACCCTAGTCAATTTATAGGTGCACCAAACAAACATAATACTAGGGATGCGGGACAACCAGATGTGATCTAAATAAGTTTTGGGAAATGTCTAGAATCTGGTTGACTTAAATATTGCCATAAAAAATTATAAATATGGGAGAGATTTATGAAAGTATTATAGTTGTCGACAACACAATAGCCTGTACGAATTGCTCCATTATATGATAATCTGGATCCAGAGTTATGCATCGGAAGTGCCATGACTATTTAACGTATAAAGGAGCAATTAAAGCATAACTCGACTCGCTAATTATTAATAATTCTCTTTATAACAATACACCGTTGAGAGTTAACCCTGAAGGTTACAAGTGGGTGTGTGCACGAAAGAGAAATAAGAATAATGAGGTGATATGATATAAAGCGAGTTTGTAGTCTTATGGGTTCACGCAGATACCCTTGATTGATTTTAATCAAACATATTTTCCCACGATAAATGACATTAAGTTCCGCTACATCATTGACAGAATAATAAATTAGATATGCAACTAATATTAAATTCAAAAGTCCCCGAAGGATTTTAAGTTCTCAAAATGAGAAAATGTGAAAATTGCACATTAAAATATTAAGGTCTTTATAGGACTCGAAATAGTTAATATTTATTTTGAGAAATCCCTGATGGATTTATAATTCTCGAAATGAGAATTTAAGTGTCATTATATTTACTCTTTAAAGAGTTGCGAATGGAGTTAATATCCTCATTAAAGGAATAATATGTACCATTGTGTGCTCGATAAAGGGTTGATAATGAACTTATTTATTATTTATTATCTAAGTCAATATTGATGGTGAAAAACATCAATGAAATATATAAAGGGCTTGATGATGTCAGCCAATATCTAAAGACAGAGTTTTTGAAACAAAAGCCTGAGAAAGCTAAGTATTAAGATAGAGTTTTTCCTTGAAGAATTTTTTTTATACACCTATATGATTTTGATTGGATACTTAGACAACCAAATATATAATGGCTATTTGGGTACTGGCTATTACTTTTGTATCTCCATAATGCCAAGTTCCAAAACTGGTTGTACTATTTTTACCCCATTGCCCCATAGAGGGTCAATAAAAGGATATATAATGAAATCCTTTTGACTAGATACTATGATATTAATATTATACCACGTGAACTCCAGAAGAGTCACAAGATTATAATAGAGTATATTTATTCAATTGACAGTTGTATATATTTATTAACAAAATTTCTCTATACAGTTTAGAAATTTAATGTATGGGAATTAAAGATTGTTATCTTGAGGGGGAGTATCATTTTACATGAATCAATCCTGAAGATTGGGTCTTAGATGACTAATGGTTGTACTCTTTTCCTTAGTTAAGTTTTTTCCCACAGGATTTTTCCTTAAATCTAAGGTTTTTAATGAGGCAGCTAATCTAAAACAAGAATACACATACATCATGCATTCTTTTCCTCAACTAATTTTTCCCACTCGGTTTTCTAGTGAGGTTTTTAACGAGACATGAGTATGATATAGTAATATAAATGTGGAAAAGTTGCAAAATAATTGCTTAAGTAGACAAACTCCAAAATTCTGAAGATTATGTCGATTGTGCCCGGAAGGTTTTGGTTGTACTCTTTTTCCCTTAACTAAGTTTTTCCCACAGGGTTTTCTTAAGTTAAGGTTTTTAATGAGGCAATCAGTACAATATTTGTTCTTACAAATATCATGTACTCTTTTCTTCAACTAGATTTTTTTCCACGAGGTTTTCCTAGTGAAGTTTTTAACGAGGCATGAATATATACATATATACTCTTTTGTCTAGGTTTTTCCCACAGGGTTTTCCTAGCAAGTTTTGAAGAGGCAGGATCATGTCAAATAATGTCCAAGGGGAGTGTTATAAATATTATTAATGTGGACATTATTGTATATATAGTAGCAGTTGTAACTGATAAGGTTACTACCTTTTATATGTATTCATTACCTTATATTTGTAATACCTTTGTATAAGTATTCTGGATGATGAATGAGAAGTCTGAACCTTTCCCTCTCCTCTTTTGTCTATTCTAATATTCTTACAACAATAACTAGCATTTTTTTCTTTTTCCTCCAAATTCTTTTGACCACTAACAAGGAATATTGCTTTAAAGTTTTATATTACTTTATTGTTTATCATTGCCAAGCAGTACCATGTTAATATGTTATTTGTTTGTTAGAAATTTGGTTCACTTATCAAAAATTCTTTAAAAAGAAAATTAACTTTTGATGTAAAATTTTGTATTGTAATTTATAATGTATTTTGTATTTTAACAATCTTATTTGTATTTGGACCTTATATTTAAACATTTTTGAATTTATTTTCCTTTTACTTTTTTCACCCCCAGAAAAAAAATCCTGACTCCGTCCCTACAATCTATTCACGTTTATCAATGAAGACATTACTCTTCTTTTTTCAATTTATTTCCCATTTAAAAAAATCGGAAAGAGATATTATATTCACTGTATACTAAAAAGTTATTTTTAGAACTAGTAATTCGCATGTGCGATGCATGAACTTAAAACAATATATTCGTAAGTTATGTTATATTAATATACTAGTTTTTTACGCGCATTGCACGATTGGGATAATGTCCAATTTTTTATTTTAAATAAGTACTTTAAAGTATATTAAGGCAGAATTATATTGAAATTGTTCATGCATAGATAATTGAAGGTTGAATTTGCGCATTTAAATAGGTAATTCTTCTCCCAAAAGTTGGAGACCCACACTCCGACCCGACATAGCATTGTGGGAGGTTGTAAATGCTGATACGCACAAGGAATCTGCTCACTTTGGACATAATTCCCGCACTGCCGCCACCGAGGTTCAAACCTTGGTCTCTTCTCCCAAATACTATCCACTAAACCATTGAGCTAAGTCGGTGCGGGTTAAATAGGTAATTCTAAGTTTACAAATGTAAGATAATATAGTCAAGATTGATTATAATTGTCAATAAAATAATTGTATAGGTATGGTTGAAACCAAATACGGAACATAAGGGAGAACAAATAAAAATTAGGGCATAAAATATTAAATATATACTAATATTGTTTGAGGAGATTCCGACATTAGGATTTGTGGTTAAGTTCTATTAAGACTTTAATATTAGAATTAGATTAATGGTGTAGTTATAATTCTATATTAGACTTTAATATTAGAATTAGACTAACGGTGAATTAACGAAAAAATTAAATGGATAATCATATCATTAAGGATAAATTAGAAAATCTTAAAAGAAAAAGTTAAAACCTGAACAATATGAACCATTCATTTGATTTAATAATTTGGCGGTCATTTCTTCTACCCAATGTTAATAATTAAATAAATTCGCTGGTCAAATCCGCTAGTATAATCCGCTAACAGTAACCCCTAACTGTTGATTGTCAAACAAGGACATTGCGAGGTAGTTCTCACATCAATTTGTTGTGTGATTTGAATACTCTCTTTGTCACAAAATCTCTCAAGTAGTTAATATGGTTGGCTTTATTAATTATATTGTTTTAATTTTTTCATGGTATTAATAAAATACTTGGTAAATAAATATATAGCATTATTTTGTATTATAACTTTGATATTTAATTAGAAAAATAGTGCACAAAAAGATAATATATAATGTAGTGAATATAATCAATTGATGAATTTGAATGTAAAAATTTTTACATTTGAGAAAAATAAAGACAATATTAGTAATGAAAATATTTCTTTTAATTAATATATTGATAATTAATAATTATTTTTTACTGAATAAAGACATTGTAAGGATAATGTAGCGAATATAAATAATTAATAAATTTGAATATAAAAAATTTTTATATTGAAGAAAAATAAAGACAATAAAACTAATAAAATTATTTCTCTTAGTTAATTTATTGTTAATGAATAATTTTTTTTTTTAATAAAGGCATTGTGGACACATAATTATAAATTAAAGAAATGCATATGTATTATTTTTTGTTGTAACTACTAAATTATTATTTATATAATTTAATAAGAGTAAAATAGAGTACTAATTATGCCAACTTTGATTGGGATGAGATTCGGACCTAAGACCTTTTTCTATTAAAATCAATGAGTAAGTTAACCGTGAACTAACGGCAATTCTTAAAATTTTAAGGGAATTAGTAACGGTGTGTGGGTATTTTAGGAAATTTTAGTGTAAAATTTAAATATGATCAATCTTTCAATCAATCTGAGTCATTCATTTGAGTAAAATCTGTGACCGCCATTTTTTCTACCCATTATAGGCCTAACTCTCTTGGGCTCTTATTAGTATAGTAGATTTTTACGCGCATTGCGCGATTGGGATAATGCCCAATTTTTTTTTAAAATAAGTACTTTAAAGTATATTAAGGTAAGATTATATTGAAATTGTTCATGCATAAATAATTGAAGGTTGAATTTGCGTATTTAAATAGGTAATTCTTCTCCCAAAAGTTGAGTCTCCAACCCCAAGGGCCCCCCACACTCCGACCCGGCATAGCATTGTGGGAGGTTGTAAATGCTGATACGCACAAGGAATCTGCTCACTTTGGACATAATTCCCGCACTGCCGCCGCCGAGGTTCAAACCTTGGTCTCTTCTCCCAAATACTATCCACTAAACCATTGAGCTAAGTCGGTGCGGGTTAAATAGGTAATTCTAAGTTTACAAATGTAAGATAATATAGTCAAGATTGATTATAATTATCAATAAAATAATTGTATAGGTATGGTTGAAACCAAATACGGAACATAAGGGAGAACAAATAAAAATTAGGGCATAAAATATTAAATATATACTAATATTGTTTGAGGAGATTCCGACATTAGGATTTGTGGTTAAGTTCTATTAAGACTTTAATATTAGAATTAGATTAATGGTGTAGTTATAATTCTATATTAGACTTTAATATTAGAATTAGACTAACGGTGAATTAACGAAAAAATTAAATGGATAATCATATCATTAAGGATAAATTAGAAAATCTTAAAAGAAAAAAGTTAAAACCTGAACAATATGAACCATTCATTTGATTTAATAATTTGGCGGTCATTTTTTCTACCCAATGTTAATAATTAAATAAATTCGCTGGTCAAATCCGCTAGTATAATCCGCTAACGCTAACCCCTAACTGCTGATTGTCAAACAAGGACATTGCGAGGTAGTTCTCACTTCAATTTGTTGTGTGATTTGAATACTCTCTTTGTCACAAAATCTCTCAAGTAGTTAATATGGCTGACTTTATTAATTATATTTTTTTTAATTTTTTCATGGTATTAATAAAATACTTGGTAAATAAATATATAGCATTATTTTGTATTATAACTTTGATATTTAATTAGAAAAATAGTGCACAAAGATAATAGATAATGTAGTGAATATAATCAATTGATGAATTTGAATGTAAAAATTTTTACATTTGAGAAAAATAAAGACAATATAAGTAATGAAAATATTTCTTTTAATTAATTTATTGATAATTAATAATTTTTTTTACTGAATAAAGACATTGTAAGGATAATGTAGCGAATATAATCAATTAATAAATTTGAATATAAAAAATTTTTATATTGAAGAAAAATAAAGACAATATAACTAATAAAATTATTTCTCTTAGTTAATTTATTGTTAATGAATAATTTTTTTTTTTTTGAATAAAGGCATTGTGGACACATAATTATAAATTAAAGAAATGCATATGTATTATTTTTTGTTGTAACTACTAAATTATTATTTGTATAATTTAATAAGAGTAAAATAGAGTACTAATTATGCCAACTTTGATTGGGATGAGATTCGAACCTAAGACCTTTTTCTATTAAAATCAATGAGTAAGTTAACGGTGAACTAACGGCAATTCTTAAAATTTTAACGGAATTAGTAACGGTGTGTGGGTATTTTAGGAAATTTTAGTGTAAAATTTAAATCTGATCAATCTTTCAATCAATCTGAGCCATTCATTTGAGTAAAATCTGTGACCGCCATTTTTTCTACCCATTATAGGCCTAACTCTTTTGGGCTCTTATTAATATATATATATATATATATATATATATATATATATATATATATATATATATATATATATATATATATATATATATATATATATATATATATATATATATAATTTAATAAGAGTAAAATAGAGTACTAATTATGCCAACTTTGATTGGGATGAGATTCGAACCTAAGACCTTTTTCTATTAAAATCAATGAGTAAGTTAACGGTGAACTAACGGCAATTCTTAAAATTTTAACGGAATTAGTAACGGTGTGTGGGTATTTTAGGAAATTTTAGTGTAAAATTTAAATCTGATCAATCTTTCAATCAATCTGAGCCATTCATTTGAGTAAAATCTGTGACCGCCATTTTTTCTATCCATTATAGGTCTAACTCTTTTGGGCTCTTATTAGTATAGTAGATAGAAATTATAAGTTACGATTTTGTATTCATATATTTTTATTCATGGTACAGTTATTCATTGTTGAGGTTGATTTATGAAATAAATATGTTAAAAGAAGTTGTTAAAGGAGCTTTAGGTGAGAAATAGGACGTATGCATTGTTTGGCAATTAGCGGTTAGTGGTTAGCGTTTGCGGATTGTATTAGCGGTTAACAAATAGCGTATTATATTAGTGGGTTTGACCAGCAGATTGTATCAGCGGTTTGTAAAATGATTTTTGATAAAATTAGCTGTTTAGATTAGCGGTTAACATGTAAAATGACCAAAAGGGTATAATAATAATCTATATTATTATATATAAAAACAAAATCCTGAAATTTTAACTTCCCGCCCAATTCCTAAAAAATCTCTCTTCCTAATAAAATATATTGATTTCTACTTTCCCATTCGTACAATAATTCTGCGTTAAAACTCTATTCGAATATTATAAAATAGTGTAATACAATCTATGAGTTAATTCCAGCAATAGTCCTCCGACTATTGCGATTTTCCAAATTTAGTCCCTGTCTTTTAATTTGGACGAAATAAACCCTTGACTATCAAAATTGTTCCATTATTGGTCCTTCCGTTAACTAAGAGTTAAACGGATGTTAAGTTAATGGGTAAAAAGGTCATTTCCAAATTTAGATCTTTCTTCTCCTTCCTCTTCAACGAGTCCGTGTATCTGTGATTGATGCTCCATGCCATCAACTGAATTTTCAAAGCAAAGCACAAGGGACATGCGAAGGAATTTAAGGAAAATATGCAGACTTCAAACATGATTTCAAATGAATTTTCAATACTCCCCTTTCATTGTCTCTATCTCTAAATACTTCCCAGTAATGATTGGAGGGATTATTTTAGAGTAAATATGTGGTGTATTGTGGATGAAATACTGGTCTTCAATTAGACTGAAAGTCATTTGGTGTATTGTGAGATGAATTAAAATCTTTGTTGCTAAACAAGAATAACTCTGCAGCGCAGCTTCACCAAAATTTGTTTCTAATGCCCCAGATTGCAGCCGAATAGAATTGCTACCGCCGTTGAGAACGAAGCCACCGTCGAACAATTTTAATAGTTAAGGGTTTATTTCGTCCAAATTAAAAGACGAGGACTAAATTTGGAAAATCACAATAGTCGGAGGACTATTGCTGGAATTAACTCTACAATCTATACTATATATAAAAACAAAATCCTGAAATTTTAACTTCAAAATCCTGAAATTTTAACTTCCCGCCCAATTCCTAAAAAATCTCTCTTCCTAATAAAATATATTGATTTCTACTTTCCCATTCGTACAATAATTATGCGTTAAAATTCTATTCTAATATTATAAAATAGTGTAATACAATCTATACTATATATAAAAACAAAATTCTGAAATTTTAACTTCCCGCCCAATTCCTAAAAAATCTCTCTTCCTAATAAAATATATTGATTTCTACTTTCCCATTCGTACAATAATTCTGCGTTAAAATTCTATTCTAATATTATAAAATATTGTAATACAATCTATCTATACTATATATAAAAACAAAATCCTGAAATTTTAACTTCCCGCCCAATTCCTAAAAAATCTCTCTTACTAATAAAATATATTGATTTCTACAATAATTCTGGGTTAAAATTTTATTGTAATATTATAAAATTGTGTACTACTATTCCTATTCTAATCTATATCTATTTTATATATCAGTGTTGCAAAAATCGTGTCGCTGGTCGCAGAGAGGAAGGCCGGAATCGGCCTCCTCAACGGAGGCCTCGCGGGCTGAACCGGCCTTTAATTTTTTTAATTTTTTTTTTAAGTTGTAAAGTGTCAAAAGTTCGGCAAGGCATAACTTTTGACTCCGTTGGCCGTTTTGGACAAATGTTTTTATGAAATCACGTATTTTTTCGAGACCTATCCACCGCAAACTGCCGTAGGCGGTTTGGCCCACCAATTTCTAAAAAAAAAAATACTTTATTAAAGAGTTTCTAAGAAAAAACTATGAGAACATTATGTTTTATTAATGAATTTTTAAAATTTTTAATTAAACAATTGTCCCGTGCATTATTTAATAATCTTTCTTTATAATTGGTCAAATTATTTAATTATGGTAAAATTGGGAATAATTAATGATGGTAATAGAAATCCTAGAAGAATATAGAATTGAACAATATTTAATTATTGTTATATTATTATTGTGACTCACGGAATACAAGAGTTAATGCCATTTTTGGTCCTAGACTTATTGGGGCATTGACACTTTTCATCCTCCAAAATAAAAATTGCCACTTAGTAGCCACTATTATTGATCGTTGGACAGTTTTGATCCTCCTTCAATGATGCCATTTGTTGACCGTGAATTAGAAGGATATTTCTGTCTTTTTATGTTTTAATCCTTGTATTTCTCCATCCATTGGTCATTGCCACATCCATTTCTTCAAACTGAGGTTATCCGCTTTAGTCCTTTCTAACATTAAGAAACCATCTTCACCCAACTAACAATCACGAATTTTACATTTGACATCAATCTCAAGATAATGGAAACAAGTGCAGTTGGAATAGAAAGGGCGTTAGTCCATGCCTGTGGAAATTTTGTCGAGCATACAACAAAACTAGCAAAGTCAGGAATATCACCCAACCCCTCCCTTAACCTTTCTGCATCAACTATAATAGGTATGCCCCTATTCTTTGCCTCCTGCACTACAATCAAAGCAGTCTCATGCAGCCTTCCATCTAAGTAGACAATATTTACTCCAAGCGCTGAAGACAATTTTGATTTGGGTATGTAGACCCTCAGATATCATGGGTGGATATCCTGGAGTGAAAATGCACGTGCGAGTTTTTTTTTTTTTTTTTTGGTTGTCAACAATGACATATATGAATGGTGAGTTTCCTCCTTTGGACACCACCATAAAAGATGTATCAACACCATCCCTTTCAAGCTCATCAAGTATTCTTTCGTCATGCAAGTCATCAGCAACCTTAGATATGATCCTTGGATTAAGACCAAGACGAATTTTATCATCCGGGTTGCCAGTGTTACCACCTCCTTGAACCTCAAAGCTGGTGCTCCGAATTTTATCATCCGGGTTGGGGAATGAAGCTACAGCAGCCAGGAAGTCAACACCGGCCATTCCAACACCTCAGACAATGCGATTTTTGGGGAGCGGCGGATTCCACATTTTCAGCTTGAAACTTCAATGAATTTCAGGTAGAATAACAGAGTTTTTGAGGTTGTGCACCAAGTAGTTGTGGTCAGAGAGAGAGAGAGAGAGAGAGAGATGGGAAAGATATTTGTGGTCAATATGGAAGGGAGGACTTACAGGTGCAAATTCTACATCACGTCATCTACAACTACAACTGCTATTTACCATAGGAGGGTTCGCCGACCTGCTGCCCTCTCTGTTTCGCCGGAACCAAAAACCACCGGTGAAGGCCCCAACCTCGCCGGATCTGTTGCTGCACCACCAGATCTGCCTTACTGGTCCGTCGCCGGAAGGAGTTACTGCCTCATATGCTCGCCGCCGTACCCACAACTCGCCGGAGAAGAACCTCGCTGCTACTCACTACCGACGGTTACTACTTAGCCGCCAAGTCTCGCCATCTCGCCTCACAGGAGTCATAGCAGCGCTGGTCTAAACAGGATTAGAAGAATAAGACATAAAAAGACAGAAAAGCCCTTCTAATTCACGGTCAACAAACGACTTCATTGACGGAGGATCAAAACTGTCCATTGACCAATAGCAGTGTCTACTAAGTGGCAATTTTTATTATGGAGGATGAAAAGTGTCAATGCCTCAATAAGTCTAGGACCAAAAATGGCATTAACTCCGGAATACAATACAAGAATATTTAATTATGGTTATATTATTATTGTGCCTCACGACCATTATATACTAACAGTACTTGAAAAGAAACTAATAATAATAATAATATAATAATAATAATAATAATAATAATATAAGTGGTAATAATAATATCTAAAAGTAATTAAGTGTTAATAATAATAGTAAGAATATTAACGTAAGAGTTGTAACATAGAATAAATTGTAATAATTAATAACTATAGTCTAGGATTAAATTTGAAATTGTCAGGAAAGATAAACGACCTTTGGTGAAATTAACTCTTAAATAATTATATATCGATTTAAATATTCTTAATATATTACAACAATTCTATTCCGTGCATCGCACGGGTGAAAATACTAGTAATAATAATAATAATAATAATAATTTTTGAAATAATAATAATAATAATAATAATAATAAAATTAAAAAAAAAACAAAAATGATGTGGGATAAAAATCCCACATCGAAAGTTTTATAAAATTAATGGCGTTGAGCTCCCTTATAAAAGGGAGCTCAACGCCAATTAATTTCTCTTGCCCATCCCACATCGGATGGGCAAGAGAAGAGAAGCCTGAGGCTTCTTTATTTAAAGAAGCCTTCGGCTTCTTACGTAAGCCTTCGGCTTCTTACGTAAGCCTTCGGCTTCTTACGTATGAGTTTAATATTTATATTTATTTTTATTTTTTTTTATAAAAAATGTAAAATGGAGGGTGTTTTGGGGAAGGATTCCTTCCCCAAAATGCCAGAGCAGCGTTTGGGATTTCAGCGGTTTGGACCAAATCGCTGCTCCAAACTGCTGATAACCAAACATGGTTTTTGGCGTTTTGACTTCCGTTAAAACGTCAAAATGGTGGATCTGCCAAAAATTTGACGGATCCGCCATTAATCAAACAAGGTCGTAATCTCAGCTATTGATTCATATCAGATCAGTTCAATAAATGTAAGTATTTATTAACGTAACTACTACATATTCAATAAATAAACCATCATTAATTATCAAAATTATATTCCACTAACTGAATTGTGAAGTTAATGCTATTTTGACTAAATATTTATGATATTTATTTAATAAAATAAATTTTACTTTAAAATAGTTTTTAAAATTAATCAATTTAAATATTTATTAACTCACATGACACACTGTAAGTAATATCACAAGTTAACAAGCATTGTATACAAATGTACTAAATTACTCATCAATTAGAAATAAATTTCAAATTTACATATTTGATATGAATCACAAATCTTTGTATACAAATCACTAGTACGAGAGACGGAACCAAACATTTCCCACATATGTGTATTTTGGTTCTGCAATTAATGTCCCTATACCACATACATGTCGTACTTTTATGGACCCACAACGAAAGCTAGGTATTTATATTGGTTATGAATCTCCCTTTATCATTAAATACCTAGAGTCCATGACCAGGGACCAATTTACTGCGAGATACGCAGATTGCATCTTCGATGAAGACCATTTTCTAGTATTAAGGGGAGATAAGAGCCCACATTTAATGAAATACTATACTGAGAAATATTATGGGATGAAAAATATCTTCAATACCTAGACCCTCGCACTAGCCAGGCTGAACTGGAAGCTTAGAAGATAATTAATTTGCAAAATTTAGCAAATAACCTAACATATGCATTTACTGATTTAAGAAGAGTGACTACATTCCATACTCCTGGTGAAAATGCCCCAACAAGAGTAGATGTCCCCAAGGAATAGAGTATACGGACTGACCCCCCCCCCCCCCCGCCCCCCCCCCCCCCCCCCCAAGACGCGTAGAAGAACATTAGGTGCAAAAGACATAAATCCGTGGAAAACTAGGATCAGTTTAATTGGTTTATGACTTTACTAAAAATCAGTTGAAAAATATGATTACTAAAAATCAGAGGTTACCTAAAGTTTTAAGCCAATTAAACCGGTTGAAATCGAAAAAATAACAAAAAAGTATAACAGACAAAAATATCCTTACTAAAAATAGGAAAAGTCATAAAAATGACTAAAATTGTCCACAAAATAATAGTCTGAGATGTTAAATGACAAAAATGATAGTGTGCGACGACTAAATTTGGAATTCCCACAAAAGGCAAGGGACCTATGGTGGAATTAACTCTTTTTTTTTTTTCAATAAATACATTGTAGACACATAATTTTAAATTAAAGAAATACATATGTATCATTTTTTGTTGTCGTAGCTACTAATTTATTTAATTTATTTAATTTAATAATAGTATAATAGAGTGAGGAACTTACTTATGCCAACTTTGATTAGAATGATGTTCGAAACTAAGACCTTTCTTATTGAAATCAATGAGTAAGTTAATAGATAATATAATTTTTAACGGAAAAGTTAACGGTGTGTGGGTATTTAAGAGAAGAACATATAATTAAGGATAGATTTTAAAATCTAAAGAAAAATTAAAATCTGAGCAATCTGAACCATTCATTTCGTTTAATAATTTGACCGTCATTTTTTCTACCCATTATAGGCCTAACTTCTTTTGGCTCTTATTAGTATATATATAATAATATATATACATTAGTTTTATACGCGCATTGCGCGAATGAGTTAATGCCCAATGTTTATAATTAAATAAGTAATGCAAGATTATATATGAGAAGCTCATACATACTACTACTATTACTACTACTACTTCCAAATATCTTTTTACCACCCGTTGATATAATTCGCTGGTCAAATCCGCTAACGATAACCGCTAACTGCTGATTCTCAAATAAAGACATTGCGAGGTAATTTCCCACCTCAATTTGTTGTGTGATTTGAATGCTCCATTTGTTAACAAATCCTCAAGTAGTTAATATGATTGACTTTTTTATTATTATTATTATTATTATTATTATTATTATTATTATTATTATTATGTTGATGGTATTAATAAAATACTTGGTAAATAAATATATAACATTATTTTTTATTATAACTTTGATATTTAATTAAAAAATATTGCACAAAAAGATAATAGACAATGTAGTGAATATAATCAATTGATAAATTTGAATATAAAGAATTTTTACATTGGAGAAAAATAAAGACAATATAACTAATGAAATTATTTCTCTTAATTAATTTTTTGATAATGAATATTTTTTTTTTTGAATAAAGACATTGTAGGGACAATGTAATCAATTGATGAATTTGAATGTAAAGAATTTTTATATTGAAGAAAAATAAAGATAATATAACTAATGCAATTATTTCTCTTATTTAATTTATTGATAATGAATAAATTTTTTTTTTTGAATAAAGGCATTGTAGGCACATAATTATAAATTAAAGAAATGCATATATATTATTTTTTGTTGTGTGGTTAATTAAAGCTTTGACTTTTTTTTTTTTTTTTAATTTCATCTCTTGCTTTGTTTTTTTTTTTTTTCTCAATTTTTTTATTTCATCTCATTCTCTCTTTTTTAATAACACCTATAAAAACTCATTAAAAACCACACCAAAATCTCCACTATTAAGGATGCCCTAAGCAACTCGTAAAGGGTCCTTCGTAAAACCACTTTGTAGTGACAGGTGGACTTTCTTTTGCCTTGAGGGTATTGCCTATTGCTTAGGTCGGGGACAAAATGGGTGCCCCTAGAAAAATGTAGAGCTCTACATGGGGGTGTCCATCCTTATTGGCCTAAGGGTGGGGGCAAGGGATCACGTGTTGGTCTTTAATGGGCATAGCCATTTGTATGTATGGAGGGAGGATCATGAGGGCTTGAGGATGAAAAGGAGGAGCATGACCTACACGGTTAAAGGGAGGATTGGGGAGTTTCGAATATCCTTGTCAACATGCTCAATTGAATCCAAGGCTACAATGGTTGCAATTACTAGTCCCTTCGGCTAAGAGTGGTGTCATCTATTTGTTTGAATTGTTGGCAAGTAATGTGTGGTTACATGGTTCATAGCACTTGGGCAAGACAACATAGGGGGTTAAATGTAAGGCCATTGTGCCCTTTCTTATGTGAAAGTTTAGAATTATATTGCCAAAAAAGAGGGGCTGCATTGTTATTCTATGTTGTTTTACATTCTGTTATGGCTGTATTGCAGGTTGCTTGCCAGATCTGGAAAGGGGTGATCCATCCTAAGTCTAAGGGACTAAGAAGGGATCATTCTGGCATTGGTTTCAAAAAGCAGACTGCTACAGATTGGCAAGTATGGAAAGAAAGAAAGAAAGAAAGAATGCAAGTTGACATTGTTTCAAACATGGTGGAGAATAGATAGAAACTGCTAAAAGGGTCAGAGGGAAAAAATCTGATTATCATCATAGTTGAATAGAAATTAGTTTTAGTACTAACTTGAGTAACCTTCTTGAATAGAATACTTAATTTTATTTTGGAGAAGTAAATTGCATAGAATGCAATTACTCTGACATAATATATTTCCAATTGATGCTTACACAATATTTCAACCTCCTTGCTAGAATATTGCCCCTGTGGAGCTGATTGCTAAGTTTCTGGATGAAAAACTTCGTGCCGGGAATAAGGGTACTGGGTACATCGGAAGAGGAGTTGGAGGGTACACTTGACAAAGCCTTGGGTTTTATTTCGTTTTATACAGGTATGACCGTATGAGAAAACACTCGTACAAAGAGCTGTATCTATCATATTCGTCGTGGTATTTTAGTGCGTGTTGGGATGTAGTTCCATCACCGTTAAGCTGATATATGTTATTTATTTCTCTTGTAGGGTAAAGATTTTTTTGAAGCATTCTACAAGAAAGATCTTGCAAAAAGGTTATTGTTGGGGAAAAGTGCTTCAATTGATGCAGAGAAGTCCATGATTTATAAGGTAAGGTTTTCAATAATTGATTTTCATTATTTATTCTTTGAATTTGTTACCTTACCAACATTTTTCAAATTACTGTCACAGTTAAAGACGGAGTGTGGTAGCCAGTTTACCAATAAACTTGAAGGGATATCTAAGTATCAAACACATATAGATCTCTAAGTATCAAACACGTTGCTCATGTTTTTTGTTTTCCCAAATGGACAAACTTATAAGAGTAAATGAGTAATAATAGCTTGTAAATTCTGATCCTCTGTTCACTTAACCAGTACCACTGTCCATTGCCATTAGTTATGGATGCTATAATAAACATGTGGCTGGAGGGAAATGTATTGTTTTCTATAGAGCCTGGCAGTATTTGTATGGCACCTGTTTGGAATTAGGCAATTTATCTTCTGATACTAGAAATAATTCCATTGGTGTGTCATGTGTGTGTGTGTGTGTGTTTTTTCCTGAAATCTTTATGAGCTTAGATCATGAATTTAATACTAAGTAATTGTCCAGGATATTGAACTATCAAAAGAGATAAATCAATCCTTTAAGCAATCATCCCAAGCCAGGACAAAACTCCCTATGGGAATCGAAATGAGTGTGCATGTACTAACCACTGGGTAAGCTATTAATGCTTCTAGTTATTTGATTATCTGGGTAAAAGGTCTGAATTTTCATTTACTGCTATTATTTTATATCTATATATATTGCTATTTATGTTTCTATAGAAATATCTTGGAATATGTTTCTGTGAGTCTAAGAGTCTTCTAAATAGGGATAGTGTAAGGGTCATTGTTTACCTGTATATATCTATGCTATGTTTCCATAAGATAAGATGGGAGTTAGATGAATCACTAAAAGATATTTCCTGTTATTCAACAATTTCTGACATTAAAATTATATCTCTATAGATGTTGGATGAATATAATAATCATATCCAAAAAGATGAGGAAATCAAACTGCAGATGGATGGATTCTGTGCTTATGATCAAGGTTGTCTTATGTGTAAGGTATTTACCTTTTCTATCGACATTTGTTCTGTGAAGTGATTTGAATTTAGCATTTTACTATTTTTCTTTCTTAAAGGAGTCTCTCACTCCAAATCTAAGATATTTTTACTGTCTATGTATGTGCATCTTGGCATCATATTTAATTATGGAGGATTTATGATGTTCGGGATGTGTGAAATTTAGTCAAACAATCTAGATTAATCTCCGGCTACTGAGAAATCTATAAGATATTCTTGAAAGTTGAAATTAATTGTTTTTTTTTTTTTGAATCTTTTGCTTGATCTCTGTGACAATTAGTTGGCATGAAGTGTGATGGATGATAAATTTATGCAACTGGTAAATAAATCTTGTCAAATTCTCCTTTCGTTTTCACTTTGTTATTTAGAATATAGCAATTGCTTGTGAACGGACCCCGAATGCAATGTTCATTGTTCTCCAATCCAAGCATGAGTAAGAGTTTCTAGTCAGTGATTGTGGCAACACAGGTAGCCATGGGCCATTTTTTGTTCTTGTTTTCTGATCCTTAAACTTCTAAATGCCTTTAGTACTTGAAAACTTTTTGTTGTAACTGATGTACATCAATCACCATTGACTATTAAAAAGAATGCCTTTTGTCGAATATATATATATATATATATATATATATATATATATATATACATACATATATATATATATATATATATATATATATATATATACATTGATTAAAATTTACTTCTCTTGAAGGACCGTGATAAAGATGCTTGATTTCCTTTTTTTTAGTGGGGATTTTGTTAGGCACATGCTCCTTTACTCGCATCCATTATACTTGTTACCTTTCTCATGTTAAAATTGAAACAAGTGGGAAAACCAAAAATGAATTGGTATTCTTTTGTTACTTATCAGTAGCTTCAAACTATGTCTTTTAATCTTATTACTCTGTATACTCAGACACCATATTAGTGTATTAGTGCAAATAAACTTCAAAGTACGCAATTCTAATTCGGACCTCATTTTGTTGCATTTTACTAAGACTTTTGTCAAGGCGATTGTATTTTTCGAAATTAGTTACAATTCAAAAGTTCCTGACTTCTTTTAAATGATGTATTCAGTATTCTTCTTTATTGATGGATCAGTTAGATTTGTTTCCTTATCTACTCTCTCCATACCATATTTCAGGGTATGAAAAAGGCACGAAGGTAGCAACTCCTGGTCAAGACTGAAGTGCAAAAAGCAATTGGATGAACTGAAAGAGCAAACTGAAAATTTTGGATCAAAGGCTTTAATTGGTGAAGGATCTTATGGAAGAGTGTACTTCGCGAATCTAAATGATGGTAAATCTGTAGCTGTGCAAAAGCTAGATGTTTCATCTGAATAAGATTCAAATGCTGAGTTCCTGACTCAAGGGCCAACCACCTGTAATACACCGGGATATCAGATCCGGCAATGTCTTTCTGTTTGAAGAATTTAAAGCAAAGATTGCAGATTTTAACCTTTCAAATCAAGCTCCTGATATGGCTATCATGCACCAGAGTAATGGTTTACCATTTCTTTTCCAGAATGAAGTTTTTCCATTGTCTTTTACGTTTCACATATTTACCAAGTTACAAGGTTCTTTTAAATGGTATTGAAGTTAAAGATTCTTGCCATCTTGTCTGTGGGACATGAGATATAAGCTCTCTCACAAACTAGGATGAGTATAAAAAAATGTTTCCAATCATATCTAACAATATTTTTTTTTGTAATCTTTGGTATTCAGCTGGCTGCTGTTGCGGCATTGTGTGTACAGTATGAGGCAGAGTTCTGTCCAAATACGAGCATCTTTGTGAAGGCCCTTCAGCCACTCTTGAAGTCTTCTGCCCCTGCTCCAGAATTCCCAGAAATATAATCCTAAAATACCATTTATTGCTTGGTCTGAGGGAATTTCTACAACCGGCCTGTTGCACAGTTTAGTCGTTTGCAGGAGAATTGCATATAGTATTTAAAAGTTAATATTTGTTTTCGTTTTTCTTCAAATAAGAGATTGCAATTGATGGTTTTATTCCTTTGGGTTCACTTTGTCGCAGTACTAGATTGTTACTGAGGTTTTCCAAGTCATTAATCAATTACTGATGTTGAGCGGTGAGATTGGTTTGCTGGGGTTGTTTCCTTCAGTACTGAGAACCGAGATTTTCCAAGTCATCTGTCATTTATCAACGAGCTGTGAGAGGTGATATTTCCGTTTGGAACTCTGATGTATATTTTGTAAAATTATTTTGAGTTTATGGATCTGGTGAAACTTTGTTTTGATTAATCTATATTTGTTTGTGTTTAACAAAAATGTCGAAGTGCTCATAAAAACATGTTGAAATGTTTGTAGAGAAATGTTCATTTGATTGCAGGGACATATACAATTCTTCAAAGCTGTTTGATTGGAGCATTTTCAAATGATTATGCATAGGTGAAGGGTTGTAACTGCAGAGAGATCTACAGTTCAATGAATTTCATTGTTACTGTGATTGAATATTAGTAGTTTATACGTAGGGTTGTCGAAATGGGCGGGGTTGGGCCCACCAAACCTGCTATGGTGGGGTTGGGCTAAAAAGTTCGCCAAAACACGGGCCTAAGGGAGGTTGGCGTGACCTTGGTGGAGTATTGTCACGTCTTTGCTTTTCCTTGGGAAAAAATTAAGAAAAAAGTAGAGAACATTATGCCTTACCTTTTCTATATTAGCTCTCATGTTAGAATAGACTTCCTTATTAATTTTAGTAAATGGTTTATGAGTAAACCATTTATCATTCCATGTAATACTATGCATTTCAGTTGTAAGTTAAATAGCATTTTGATTTTTCACTAACCACTTACGTTTATTATCTACAGCTTCCCTCTGTTTTTTTGGTGATAATGCATTTTTCAAACAAGAATTTCAAATTGAGGCTAGAGAGCTGCAAATTGCATTAGAGGTATGTAACAAGGAATTTAAATTGCCTTAAATTGTTGATCTATTATTTTATTGGCTGATCGACTGATGAGTTGATTATATTGAATTATTTTTATTTATTGACAATGTTTTGATGAGTTGATTACAGATATTATTATTAAATTGGAATGATACCTATTGTTTTTTATGCCTTTAGAAAAACCTATTTTTTAGAATTAGACTTAGAGCCTTTTAGATCTGAATTAAATGCCTATTATGCATGATTTTGTGGTTTTTTTTTTTGGTTAATTTAAATTACACATATTCATATTCTTCAATTATTATTTCACCCGTGCTTCGTTTAAAGTGTCTTAAAGCACGCAGTTTGTTTGTTAGGCTTTAAACACCATTGCCGATGTGATTATGTTTCATTGTGGTCAAATAATGAGTAGCCACAAACACTAAATGGTAACCCTAAATCATAACTCCTAAACTGTAACCTCTAAATCCTAACCCATAAACTATAACCCTAAATTGTAACCCTAACCCCTAAGCCCTAAGCCCTAAGCCTTAAATTGTAACCCTAAACCTTAACCACTAACCCAAAACCCTAACCCTAACCCCTAAATTGTAATCCTAAACCCTAACCCCTAAATTGTAAACCTAAACCCAAACCCAAAATTGTAACCCAAAATCCTAACCCCTAAATTGTAACCCTAATACTAACTCCTAAATTGTAACCCTAATCCCTAACTCCTAAATTGTAACTCAAAACCCTAACCCCGAAATTGTAACCCTAACCCCTAAATTGTAACCCTAAACCCTAACCCCTAAATTGTAACTCAAACCCCTAACTCCTAAATTGTAACCTTAAACCCTTGTGTAGGTTAGGCCCTTTGTAGTTAGGTTTTTACCTTTGGTGTATTTAGGCCTTTATGGCCCTTGTGTAGGTTAGGCCATTTTTGGTCCTTGCTTGGTTTTAGACCATATGGTCCTTGTGTATAAAAGGCTTTAATTATGCCTCTTTGACCCATGCCTCTTTGAGCCATAGGTCACTTTTGGGCTTATGGCGTATCTTGTAAGGCCGTGTGCCTCTTTTGGTGGTGAAATAAAGTTCCAATGTTCTTTAAAAAAAAAAAAAAAAAAATAAAACCCTAACCCCTAACCCCTAAATTGTAACCCTAAACCCTAAATTGTAACCTTGAATCTTAACCCCTAAATTGTAACCCTAAACCCTAACTCCTAAATTGTAACCTGAGCCCCTAAATTCTAACCCTAACCCTTAAATTGTAACCCTAAACACTAACCCCTTAATTTGTAACCTTAACCCCTAAATTCTAACCCTAATCCCTAAATTGTAAACCTAATCCTAACCTCTAAATTGTAACCCTAATCCCTAAATTGTAAACCTAACCCTTAACCCCTAACCCCTAAATTGTAACCCAAAATCCTAACCCTCAAATTGTAACCCTAATTCCTAATTCAAAAATTGTAACCCTAATCCCTAATTCCAAAATTGTAACCCTAATCCCTAACTCTTAAATTGTTACCCTAATCCCTAACTCTTAAATTGTAACCCTAATCCCTAAATTGTAAACCTAACCCCTAAATTATAACCCAAAACCCTAACCTCGAAATTGTAACTCTAACCCCTAACCCCTAAATTGTAACCCTAAACCCTAATCCTTAAATTGTAACCCTGACATTGCAGTCCCAGTATATGAAACGCGTCGTATTCCCACGTTACGAGGTTGGAAATTTCTCGCCGGGCTTGTAATCCTGGTTAGGGGGTGTGCACACTAATAGTTCCTAAATTGTAACCCTGAATCTAAACCCCTAAATTGTAACCCTAAACACTAACCCCTAAATTGTAACCTTAACACCTAAATTGTAAACCTAAACCCTAACTCCTAAATTGTAACCCTTAACCCTAACCCCTAAATTGTAACTCGAGCCCCTAAATTGTAACACAAAACCCTAACCCTTAAATTGTAACCTTAAACCTTAACTCCCAAATTGTAACCCTAAACTCTAACCCCTTAATTGTAACCCTAACTCCTAAATTGTAACCATAAATCATAAACCCGAAATTGTAACCCTAAACCCTAATCCTTAAATTGTAATTCTAATCTCTAACCCTAAATTGTAACCTTAACCCCTAAATTGTAATCCTAAACCTTAAATTGTAACCCTAAGCCCTAACCCTTAATTTGTTACCCTAAACCCTAAATTGTAACCCTAACCCCTAAATTTTAACCTTAAATCCAAAACCCTAACTCCTAAATTGTAACCCTAACCCCTAAATTTTAACCTTAAATCCAAAACCCTAACTCCTAAATTGTAACCCTAAACCTTTAAACTGTTACCTAAACCTTAAACCCTAACTCCTAAATTGTAACCCCTAAACTATAACTCTAACCCCTAAACCTTAAAACCTAACCTCCAAATTGTAACCCTAATCCCTAAATTGTAAACCTAACCCCTAAACATTAACCCCTAACCCCTAAATTGTAACCCAAAATCCTAACCCTTAAATTGTAACCTTAATCCCTAATTCCAAAATTGTAACCCTAATCCCTAACTCTTAAATTGTAACCCTAATCCCTAAATTGTAAACCTAACCCCTAAATTATAACCCAAAACCGTAACCTCGAAATTGTAACTCTAACCCCTAACCCCTAACCCCTAAATTGTAACCCTAAACCCTAACCCCTAAATTGTAACCCTGAATCTAAACTCCTAAATTGTAATCCTAAACTCTAACCCCTTAATTGAAACCCTAACCCCTAAATTGTAACCCTAAACCCTAACCCCTTAATCACCCTAACCCTTAAATTCTAACCCTAATCTCTTACCCTAAATTGTAACCTTAACCGCTAAATTGTAATCCTAAACCTTAAATTGTAACCCTAAGCCCTAACCCTTAATTTGTAACCCTAAACCCTAAATTGTAATCCGAGCCCCTAAATTGTAACCTTAAACCCCAACCCCAAAATTGTAACCCAAAATTCTAACCCTTAAATTGTAACCCAAATCCCTAAATTGTAAACCTAACCCCTAACCCCTAAATTGTAACCCTAAACCCTAACCCCTAAATTGTAACCCAAAATCCTATCCCCAAAATTGTAACCCTAATCCCTAATTCCTAAATTGTAACCCTAATCCGAAATTCCTAAATTGTAACCCTAATCCCTAACTCTTAAATTGTAACCCTAATCCCTAAATTGTAACCCTAACCCCTAAATTGTAAACCAAAACCTTAACCTCAACGTTGGAAATACCTGGGGTCAAGGGAGCAGGATGTTTTTGTTCTATCATGTTCGTATCTTCTGCAGGTTGCTTCTTTGGCCTCCGAGACACTTGACTATTCTATAGGCTTCTTTGGTTTTGCCTTTGCAGGTATCTTTTGAGATAGACCAGGCCTCAACGTTGGTGCAAGCGGTAAGAAATTGCACCCTGGCCCGGGCTGAACGGTGGCCGGGTAGGGGTTTTTCAAATCCGTTTGCGGTAGTCCAGGCTTGCTGCTGGCCCATAGTAACTAATCCCGTTAGGGTTGGTTCTGGTTCGTTGCTGGTGCTGATCGGGGGTTGATGCTATTGGCTGCCGTTTATGTTGCATTGGCCTGTGTGTCGGAGTTTAGGCCTGTGATCCGTTCTGTATTAGTCATGTTTGACTGAGGCCTATGTGCCGATATTTCTGTATGGGTAAAAAACTTTATATTTAGCCGGGAGCATGTGTATTGTTGCTTTTAACAGGGCAGTCAATAGCACCCCAGGAGATGTTGCGGTTGTGGTTGCAGCCCGGTCGGATTGCATCATAGTGCTGGGACGCTATGGTGTAGCTGGCAGGGAGGTGCTATGGCGCGTGACAAGCAAGGTGGCTGTTCCCCTTGTCATCCATCTACACGGTTATATGGTGGGCTGTGGCGCTGATGATCTACATTTGCATTTACATCCTTTCGAGCAGCTGTGCAGTCTACCTTTTATTAGTAGCTTTTATTAGTATTTTATCCTAGCCTATGGTCTAGTGTTAGCTATATGACTAGCATAGGACTTGGGGCCACGCATGTTATAGCCCCGGGGGCCTTCGTTTGTAATTTTTATTTACTTGTTGTTTTTTGGGGGTTTAGGCTATGTAGGGCCTAACTCTCCTGGACCTTGTAATGGCTTTACGCCTTTTTTCTTATTAATAAAGTTATCTTTGCAAAAAAAAAATAAAAAAATAAAAAAAATAAAAAAAATAAAAACCTTAACCTCGAAATTGTAACTCTAACCTCTAACCCCCAAATTGTAACCCTAAACCCTAAACCCAAAACCCTTCTCTCTCTACAAACGCTCTGACTTCTCTCTAGGAAAACAGCGACTCCATCTCCCGTCTTCTCCGAGGCGACTTTCCGGTGCCGGTGAAACTCCGATCGGAGTTCTGATCGGACCAATCTGCTCGTCTCGGTATGGCGATCATGGAACTACTACCATAATCCCCTTCCAACCAACAAATCAAGCTTTACATCAAATCAAAAATTTTTTTTTTTACAAAGCTTCCAGTTTCGGTCAACGGCGTTTCCGGCGCCGATGGGCGTCCGATCGGCGATCTCTTTGGCTCTGTAGATTCGCCTCATGGAGACGAACACAGAGACCAATCATCCACCACCATCCGACGTCGATCTTGCTCTGGATCACGTCCGAACCATTCTGGCAGACTTAAGCAAAAAAGGAGTCAACCTCTCTCCGGCGGCGATCTGGCGTCTCCACGGCGGCGATGGAGAATCGAGACCGGTAGAAAGCTCCGCCATCCCAAGCGCTCTCCATCTTGACCATCGGCGAGACGATCGGAGGAGTTTTGCGATTTCTGAAATCGCGACTGTCGCGAACTCCCCGCCGGCGATCTCCCTCCTCTCGGCTGGCGATGACGTTTCTGCTCCGTCCAATGACTTCCCCATCGTAGGAGGACTCCATCGACACCATCTTAGCACCAATCGGACGCCGGCAGCGATTTCTCCGATCGCGACTGCCGCGATGTCGCGAGTGATTTTCCGGCCGCCCCTGGCCGGCGATGGTCAATCTAGTGCGTCTAGAAGACTCCCTGCCACCACAGCTTTCCAACGGGACCAACCACAAGAAGATCGGAGCGCTAGTGCGATTTCTCAAGTCGCGACTGCCGAGGTCTCTCTGGCGACGATCCGGTTGGTTCACGCCGGCGATGGGCAATCGGAGATGGTGGGTCGTCTCGCCTCCTTCGTAGCTCCCTAACGCACCTAACAGTTTGACGATCGGAGCTCAATGACGAGATCGGTCGTCGCCCCCTTGCCGTTGACTCCAACGTTTCCGACGTCTCAGGTTATGGAAGGCCAAAGTCGCACACCACCTGCGCTCTCTGCCTTCATAACCAAAAGGAACCATGACCACACTCCGGTCTCCATATCGGCAGTCTTGGCCGGACCCGGAATTGACGTCGAGGCAGCCCCGTCCATTTGGAACCTCATGCAAGAGGATTTTGGCGCTGGCACTTTGTTGGTGGAGGAGGCTCAAACACGGTTTGCCCGGTCACAACTCGAGCAAACCACCCCTTCGTCGACGGTCTCGCCTCATGTGCCGGTGACCCGCACTCCTCGTAGACGACCAAGGCGCCGGCGTCGCACGGAGCCTTATGGTACTCAACAATGGAGTCAACGCACGGTGCCTTTGACACGGCGAGGTAATTTACTTGTCCCTTCGGTACCAACTTTCATGTTGGATGCCGGAGCTTCTCTTTTGCTTTCTAACCCCTCTTTGGCTAGTTCTCGTGCAAGTATTGGTGTTGTTCTTCCTCCTTCATCTCGTGCCAACCGTACAAACTTTGGTGGTGGCCGAGATGGGGGGGTGGGTGGTGTTTCCTCTTCGAACCGCCTAGGCACGGCGCTTGCTCGTCATACCGGCCTTGTTCATACCCCCGTTACGGCCGCTTTGCTGCATGGAGGACGAAGAGGAGCCGGAGACACTGGGGTGCATCGTGAGATGACCCATGTTTCCCATGCACCCTCTTCTTCGGTCCACCATGGGCATGGTGGGTCTTTTTTGGACTCCACTATTGTGTCCACCACTAGTCCTAATTTTAATGTTACAACTTCTAATGTTATTTTACCAAGTACAATTTCTAATGTGCCTAATGTTAATCTTGGTGGGATAGTGGATGGACACAATCTTGGATTTTTGGCCAATGTTGGTCCGAATCATGGTGGGGAAGGGCTGAATAATGTTAGCCAACTCCTAATGTTAGTTGGCCCTTTGGACAAACCCAGGTTCCCAATTTGGGCCTGGCCCCTAATGGACGAGACACTGGCCGTGAGACCACAATGCCCCTTTCTTCCATTATGGACTCACGGCCTGTTGACATAACCGGCCATGCCTTGGCTGGTGGACCCCCTCACATGGGTGGGCTTCCTCCTATTTTGGGCTCTAATTTAAATGGGAGGAGGGGGGGGGGGGGGGCTCTAGTAATATTAATGTTACACATAATGTTGCTAGGCCCACACCTAATCTGAATTTTGGCTCTAATAGGTCACGGCCCACCTCTTTTAATCTCTCCAATAATAATCTCTCTACTTCCATGACTAATACTATTGGGCTTTCAAGTATGCCTTTTTCTAGTACTAGTCATGGTTTGCCTCCTTTTAATTTACATGAGACTAGTGTTTCCCAACCGGCCAACAACATTGCCAATTTTAATGTTGGCCGATTGGGCCACACTGCTGGACCGTCCATAAACCCAGCTGATGGCCCCCCAGTTGGGCCTTCTCACCCTCGTGCGTCTGGCACCACGCCCAGTTCTTTGGGCTTGGCCGCCCAAGCCCCCTTAGCACATAATAATGCTTCTATGGTCTTGGGTGGCCATGAGACAAATATTGGAGTTAATCCAAATATTGTTTCACAGCCAGGAGGCCCAACTGGGCCGCCTCGCCCTTTTTCTCTCGGAGGCCCACCATCACGGCCGAATATCACACCAAGCGCAGGTATGGTTTCTCCTCCTCTTTTTTCTAATTTATTTTGTGGTCCAATATTCCAAGTGCAAATTCAAATACTAGTCACATCCCGGTGCCTACAATTTCTAAAAAAATTATTGAGACACACCGGGGTGAAGCTTGTATTACTTTTGAGGACCACGAAGTAAATCAGATGAACCAATTGGAAAATAATTTACTTGTTGGGAAATTTTCCCATGGACGCCCCTTACTTTCGATGATTTGGAAATTTTTTGCAAAAAATTTTGTTCTTAAAGGTACCCTTGAAATCGGCCTAGTGGATCCAAGGCATGTTTTTCTTACTTTCTCTAATCCACTTGACTGTATTGATATTTTGACTAAGGGTCAAATTCTTTTTGATGGAAAATGCCCGATGAGATTGTTTAGGTGGACTGCTGATTTTGACGTACGGTACGAGACATCATTGGCCCCGGTTTGGGTTTCACTACCCAACCTTAAAGCTAATTGCTTCTCTATACCGTGCCTCAAACAGATCGTTAAGCCCATCGGGCATTTTTTGCATGTTGATGCTGCTACGGCCAAATTCTCTAGGCCGCATGTGGCAAAGTTTAAAGTTGAGATGGACTTGTTACTACCTCTTAAGCACAAAATCTTTATTCGCTTAGGTAGTAACCGTCCAGAGAGGGAGGATTGTGGCTTTTGGCAATCCATTGAGTATGAGAAAATCCCTCCCTAATGTTCTAGTTGTTTTAAGCAAGGTCATCTTGCAAGGGATTATAGGGCTGGGGGCTTTCGGGCAGACCCTATTCCGGGTACTACTCGCCCCGCCCCGGCCACTACTGTGACACCCCCATCTTTCCTACTCCGGTTTCTTTTGCAGGTACATCTACTGTAGCCACACCTAGTAGTGTTGTTCCCCCTGCGTTTACCTCGGCGGATGCAGGCCCGACTCATACTACTGTTCTTGTGGTTTGCGCCACTCAGGGAATGTCTAGGAATCAGCGCAAGCGGTACAACCGCAGGATGAGATTAGCTAAAGGGAAAGCCCTCGTGGTTGACCCTGACCCTGTTTCTTCTCGGGACCATGTTGCGGAGTCTTATGTTGTTTATGACAACTCGGCCTATGCGCCTGTTGTTGTGGACAACTCATTTGCTGCCTTGCAGCATGGGCCGCCGCCTGCGCCTCCTCCGGACGATCACCTCCCCACTATTCCGGAGGGGGATGAGCGTCTCTTGACATCGGTATCCTCAGGGCGGGCAGACCTACAGCGCCCGCATCAGGTATCGTTTTCTTTTACTCCTACTTCGCATCCTACTTTCCCTGCTGTTTCTCTTGAGATTGGGACTCCTCCCTGTTCCCCTCCGAGTGATACTCTTTGGCTTTTCGCGGCTACCGGGGATAGCCCCCCAGAGGCTACTTCAGTATTTCCATGGGATCATTCTAGGGAAAGGGATAAGTCCTGGTCTGATGGTGATGTCCCTCCAGCTAGCCATACAGTGAGTCCTTGGGCGTCGGGTTTTGCTTCAGACCTTGATACCCGTACGGCTCAACGTATGGCTGCGCCGGTGGGACGCTCTTATGCTTCAGATGATCTAGGGGGCAACCCCCGTCTTCGTTCTACCGCCCCTTCAGTTTCCTTATGAGATTCCTTGTTTGGAACGTGCGTGGGGTTGCTTCGCAGGGGTCCTTTCATCGGATCCGTGTGTTACTTAGATCACATTCACCATCTATCCTCTGTTTACTCGAGCCTTTCAGTTCCCCTGATCGGCTCGGGTATTTTCAGCTCCGTTTTAGTTTTGATCATGCTTCATCTTTTTGTAATAATAAAATATGGCTTTTCTGGAATAATGATCTCTCGGTGAGTATTGAGGGCCAGTCTGATCAGTGCATCTCGGTGGCTTGTGCCCTTTCTACTGTGCCGCCCCCCTTTTGGATTACCTTTGTTTATGCTAAGACCAAAGAACGCCATCAGGTGCCTTTATGGGATGAGTTACACTCTATTTCGACTAGGCTACCTGGCGGCGTTCCTTGGTCTATCGCGGGGGATTTTAATTGCTTGCTCAGTGTGGATGAGAAAAAGGGTGGTTTGCCGTACCCTCATCGGCGAACCACGCCTTTTCGGGACTGTGTGAGTACGTGCGACTTGATTGACGCGACTTTTTATGGCTCTTGTTTCACCTGGTGGAATGGGAGGCGTAAGGAGGCGGCCATCTGGATGCGCTTGGATCGGTGTCTCTATACCTCAGTATGGGACTCGATTTTCAAGACATCCGTTCGGCATTTGTCAAAAGCCACGTCTGACCACAGTCCCCTGCTGATATCATGTGATCTTTTGAGTGCGCAGGTGGTTCCGAAGCATTTCGTATTTCTGAACGTGTGGGTAAAGCATGACGATTTTCAGCGGGTGGTGCGTGATAGTTGGGTAGCCCCGGTTTCTGGTGCTCCTATGTATGTCCTGGCCACTAAACTGAATAGACTTGCTAAGGCCCTTAGTGTTTGGAGTAAAGAGGTCTTTGGGAACATTTTTGCCCGCTTGAAAGAATATGAGGACCGTGTACAAGCCCTTGAAAGGGCCCTGCAGCAACACCCAGATGACGATCATGCTTTATTGGAATATAAGGAAGGGGTTGCTCTGTTACAAAAACAAGTCATGATTGAAGAAGAGTTTTGGCAATAGAAGGCGCGCATCACCGAGGTACAGGAGGGTGAGAGAAACTCTCACTACTTTCACTCTCTTATAAAAGAGCGCAGGCGGAAACTCTTCATACATAGAGTCAGAGATGACATAGGCCAGTGGATTGAGGATAGGGAGGGTATTGCAGCATAGGCAGTATCTTTCTTTGAGCAGATGTTTACTGCCGAGACTGGGGGTTTTGATACTACTTTGATTGATTGTGTTCCGCAGTTGGTTACTGAGGCCGACAATGACCTGCTGACCGTGGTACCAGAGGAGGAGGAGATCAAGGCCGTCGTGTTCCAGATGAGATCAGTCAGTGCCGCTGGTCCAGATGGTTTCTCGGGGGCCTTCTATAAGGCTTGCTGGGATATTGTCCGTGCCGATGTGGTCTTGATGGTACAGAGTTACTTCTTGGGCAGAGATTTTACCCGGGCTATCACGCACACATCCATCGTCATGCTTCCGAAGAAGGCGAATCCTGAGACTTGTGCAGATTACAGACCGATCAGCTTGTGTAATTTCAGCAGCAAGATAGTCACCAAGCTGATGGTGGTTAGATTGGCCACGGTTCTTCCCCGCCTTCTGTCACCGCATCAGAGTGGTTTTGTGGCCGAGAGATCGATTACTGATAACATCCTACTTGCCTCAGAGATGTGCCACGGACTGCAGGTTCAGAAGCGTGACGTTGTGCTTAAGCTTGACATGGCTAAGGCATACGACCGCGTTTCTTGGATTTTCTTGACCTCGGTGATGCGCCGCCTCGGTTTTTCCGAGGTCTGGATTGATTTGGTATTCAGGGCCGTGTCTAATGTTTAGTACTCAGTGATCGTGAATGGAATAAAAGAGGGCTTCTTTACTTCGTCCCGGGGACTACGGCAGGGTGATCCTTTGTCGCCTAGTTTGTTCATCATTGCGGCTGAGGTTCTTTCAGTTTACTTGGCCCGTGTCTACGAGGATCTTACAGTCCCCCGTTTCACTCAGCCGCCTGGCACCCCACACATCCACCACTTGGCATATGCAGACGATATCATCATTTTCAGTACAGCCAGACAGGGTGCCATTAAGACTGTCATTTCGGCCCTCAAGGAGTATGAGTCTATCTCAGGACAGCTGGTCAGTTTACAGAAGAGTGCTTTCTATATGCACCCTCGTACTCCTGATAAAGTGCTACAGAGAGTATGCAGGGCAACTCGTTGTATTCACCGCTCTTTTCCATTTACATATCTTGGTTGCCCTGTGTACGTGGGACGGAAGAAGTGCATCTACTTTAGCCCTACAGTTGACAAGGTGAAGGCCAAGTGCTTGAGTTGGAAACGACGTGTCCTGTCGAAAGGCGGGAAGGCCACCTTGATTACTTCAGTTCTTCAAGCGATACCTCTACATTTGTTCGCCGCCTGCGCCCCGCCTAAGTAGGTGATCCGGGACCTTGAGCATTGTTTTGCCAACTTCTTTTGGAGGCAGTCTGGTGGGTCCCGGTATCACTGGAGTTCATGGAAAAATCTCGCCCTCCCCAAAAAAGAGGGCGGGGTTGGGTTCTTGGACTTGGACTTGATGGTGCGTGCTGCTAGTGCGAAGCATTGGTGGACTTTTCGCACTGAGCACACGCTTTGGACAGATTTCATGCGGGCAAAGTATTGTAGCCGGGTTAACCCGGTTGCAAAGCTTGTCCAGACTTCAGACTCTCATACTTGGAAGCGGATGTTGGCTGTTCGCGATGAGGCAAAGCGTGCCATGGGCTGGCGGTTGTTCCAAGGCCGGGTTAATTTCTGGTGGGACAACTGGTCGGGTCTTGGTCCACTAGGCAGACTCTATCCTTTCCCGGGGGTCTCTTACTCCCGTGTTCCGCTTCTTGACTTTGTTTCTGATGGCATCCTCGACCTGTTCGATCACCCGGACTTGGCTTTGGCCGGGTTACAGGCGGATTTGTCCCGATTAGGGCAAGGTCCGCGAGATATTTCGGTTTGGCGCCCTGCATTTGACGGTATGTTCTCTTTCGCTACGGCGAAGTCCTTTCTGCGACCTGTTAGGCTGGTTGACCCGGACCCCTTCCTTGCTAGATGCTGGCATAAGCACCTTCCTTTTAAGGTGTCTGTCATTCTTAGCTTGGAGGGTGTTTCGGGGTCGCCTGCCTACAGATGACGTCCTATCTCGATTTGGCCATGTGGTCGTTTCGAGGTGTTGGTGTTGTCCGGCTCCTGCTTTAGATTCTATTGCTCATATCTTTTATTCAGGGGACACAGCTCGCGCTGTGTGGCACCTCGTGTTTGCGTCCCTCGGCTTCCAGTTACGACACAGAAGTTTACGGACTTTGATCGCTAGCTGGGGGCGGTGTGGTACGCATAACCCTCTTCGCTCTTTTGTTCTTAGCAGGTTGCCATATTTGGTTCTTTGGGAGCTATGGAAACACCACAATGGGTGCTTACACGGCCGAGATACCCCGAGTGTTGCGCGAGTTATGTTTGGGGTAGCTCGGGGCGTGGTTGAGTGCCTATTTAGGCGGTGGCCAGGTCAGCATATCCTGCCGCCTAATTGGCGGATGATCGTGTCTTATCTAGAGGCACATGTGCCTCGCCGAGTTATCCGTGCTGTTCGTTGGTCCCCCCTTCTTCTGGTTCTCTCAAGATTAATCTTGCTCTTTCAGCTTCAGAAGGGGGGCGGCTGCCTTGGTTCGCAACCAGGGTGGCGGGCTTTGCTATGGGGTTGCCTGGTCTAGGCAGGGGGAGTCTATCCGGGGTCTTTTCCGGGTTCTCTTCTCTTGTCTGACTTGGTGCCTGGACGGAGGTCATTGAGTTCTAGTGGTGGAGACCTCGGTCCGTGACTTGGAGGCTTACTTTGATGCTTCGGCCTCCACACCTTGGTACATGGATGGCGTGGTCTCCAGACTGCGTTTTCTCAGTTCTTGCGGCACTATCAGTTTCATGCTTTGCTCTTCCCAGGCGAATCTCCCGACTCAGGCTCTTGCAGATTGGGTCCTCGATATTCCCGGGGAGACTACCTTTACTACACTTGCTGCATTACCACCTAGGGTGCGCGCTCTCCTTATCCATGATGACGTACCCTATGTTTTCTTCGACTTTGCAGATCCGTCGTGAGGCCGGTGCTTGCTTGCTCCTTTATTTTTGTTTTATTTTTACTCTACTTTATTTTATTTGTTATTCTTTTTGTAATTAGTTTTATCTCTTTGTATGGCTTGTTTGCATGGGGCGTGGGGGGCTTCTTGTATTGGGAGTTTTCTCTTTCTGCTTTGTGTTCTCTTTGCCTATCTTGCTTCTGCGTGTTGCTGTGTGGTTTGCCGGATGTATTCGTGTGTTTCATGCATAGCATACACTCTAAGGTGGGAGTGCTCCTTTAGTCTTGCTTGTATATATCTGCGCTTGTTGGTGGTTGGTGAATTGGCTGGCTGTTTTTATAAGGGGTTGGGAGGGTGTGAGGTGGGCTTCTGGTACTTAGCATATATGCTATTGCTTCTGTGGATGGCTATATAGGTTTCCCGGGTAAAATACAGTATGCTGTACCGTGGGAGCTGGCTTGACGCTTGAGGGTGGTATATATGTTGGCACCAGTGGTTAGGGAGCCATAGCTTGGAACTTTGGGCCGTTGAAGCCCTCTGCGATAAAATGCAGAGCTCTGTACGTACGGGGGTGGCCCGGGCTCCAAGGGTGGGTGGAAGTGAGTACCATTGCTCATGTGGCGAACTATTCACGGCCCCCCCCGGATAAAAATGCAGAGATCTGTACCGGAGGGGATCTATCCAACGCATGAGGGTGGTTTGGGTTTGGCGGCTGGTTTCATTGCTCCTGTGGATGGTCACAAAGGTTCCCTCGGATAAAAATACAGAGCTCTGTACCGCTGGGGACCGACCTGACGCTTGATGGTGGAATTGGTCCGTCATGGCTTTTGGAGCATCGTTCCCACCCTTTGTGTAGGGAATGACGCCCAGGAATTGTCTAGCTTTTCACTCGGTTTCAGGTTGCTTGCAATTGTAACCTTAAAACCCTAACCCTTAACCCCAAAACCCTAACCCTTAAATTGTAACCTTAAAACCTAACCCCTAAATTGTAACCCTAAACCTTAAATTGTAACCCTAAACCCTAACTCTTAAATAGTAACCCTAAACCTTAACCCTTAAAATGTAGCCCTTTACCCTAAATTGTAACGCTAAATCCTAACCCCTAACCCTAAACTCTAAATTGTAACCCTAACCCTTAAATTGAAACCCCCAGGGCTATCACGCACACATCCATTGTTCTTCTCCCGAAGAAGCCGAGTCCAGAAACCTTTGCAGATTACAGGCCTATTAGTTTGTGTAACTTCAGTAGTAAGCTGATCACGAAGCTCATGGTAGTTCGGATGGCTATAGTTTTGCCCCGGGTGTTGTCACCGCAACAGAGTGGGTTTGTAACTGGTCGTTCTATTACAGATAATGTGCTTTTGGCATCCGAGATGTGCCATGGATTGAGCTTGCAGAACCGGGACATAGTGCTTAAGCTGGACATGGCTAAGGCATATGACCGGGTATCGTGGTTTTTCCTGACTTCGGTGATGCGCCGCCTGGGTTTCAGTGAGGTCTGGATTGATATGGTGTTCCGGGCTGTGTCTAATGTTTGGTATTCGGTGATAGTAAATGGAGTCAAGGAAGGCTTCTTTACATCTACGTGGGGGCTCAGACCGGGGGATCCATTGTCCCCGACTTTGTTTGTGGTTGCAGCTGAAGTTCTGTCCGTTTACCTTGCTCGGGTTTATGATGGCACCATGGTGCCTCGGTTTACACAGGCGCCAGGGACACCACACATACATCACCTGGCCTATGCGGATGATGTGATTATTTTTAGCACGGCCAGGTTGGGAGTAATTCAGGAGGTAATTAATGCTTTGAAGGAGTACGAGGAGATTTCGGGACAGTTGGTGAGCTTTCAGAAGAGTGCATTTTATGTGCATCCTCGTACTCCGGCTGGTGAGATTGACAGCATTCGCAGGGCAACAGGTTGTGTGCATAAACAGTTTCCATTTACTTATTTGGGTTGCCCTGTGTAGTCGCAAGAAATGTATTTATTTCGCCTCCGTTGTAGATAAAGTCAAGGCTAAATGTTTAAGTTGGCAACGGCGGGTGCTTTCGAAAGGTGGGAAGGCGATCTTGATTTCCTCAGTTCTACAGGCCATTCCTTTGCACCTGTTCTCGGCCTGCGCGCCCCCTAAGCAGGTAATCAGGGACCTGGAGAGATGTTATGCGAGTTTCTTTTGGAAACAATCGGGGCGCGCCCGGTATCACTGGAGTTCGTGGAAAACTCTATCCCGTCCCAAAAAGGAAGGGGGAGTTGGTTTCCTGGACTTGGATCTCATGATTAGAGCTGCCAGTGCGAAATTATGGTGGAATTTTCGCACAGAGCATACACTTTGGTCAGATTTTATGAGGGCCAAGTATTGCAGTCGGGTGCACCCGGTTGCTAAGTTGGTCCAGACTACTGATTCGCACACCTGGAAGCGGATGTTGATGGTTCGTGATGAGGTCGAGGGGGTCCTGATTTGGCGGTTGTTCCAAGGCCGGGTTAATTTCTGGTGGGACAACTGGTCAGGTTTGGGCCCACTTGGCCGACTGTATCCATCTCGGGGGGTTTCTTACTCCCGGGAGTTGCTTCTGGACTATGTGCGGGACGGTGAGCTTGATTTGACTGGCCATGATGACTTGGCTTATGCGGGGGTTAATGCGGAATTGTCCCGAATGGGGCAGGGACCGCGTGACATCCCGCTTTGGACCGTGGCTTCCTCTGGTATGTTTTCTTACTCCTCTGCTAAGGCCTTTCTTAGGCCTGCTATGCCCACTGCACCGGACCCTCTCTTAGCTAAATGTTGGCGCAAACACCTCCCGTTTAAGGTGTCCTTCCTGGCTTGGAGAGTGTTCTGAGGGCGGCTTCCCACGGATGACATCTTGTCTCGTTTCGGTCATGTGATTGTCTCGAGGTGTTGGTGTTGTCCAGCCCCTGTTCCTGAGTCTATTGATCATATATTTTATTCCGGGGAAACAGCAGGATCTGTCTGGAGATATGTTTTGGCGTCCCTTGGCCTCCAGTCGCGACATCGGAGTCTTAGGACATTGATTGCGAGTTGGGGCCGGGGAGGGGCGCGTAACCCTTTATTTTTCTTTGCTGTTAGCAGGTTGCAGTACTTGATTTTGTGGGAGCTGTGGAAACACCGTAATGGGTGTATGCATGGACGGGATACCCCTAGCATTGCGCGAGTGATGCATGGGGTCGCAAAGGGGGTGGCGGAATGTCTGTTTAGGCGGTGGCCTATGCAGCATATCCTACCCTCTAACTGGAGGACGATTGTGGCATACTTGGAGGCACATGTGCCGAGGCGGGTTGTTAAGACGGTCAGGTGGTCACCTCCCGCTGCTGGAGTGTTAAAGATAAATCTATCTCTTTCAGCGGCAGTGGGGGGGGGGGGGGGGGGGGGGGGGGCGGCGGCCGTGGTGCGCAATCAGGCGGGTGGTTTCTGCTATGGGATTGCCTGGTCTGGACATGGGGATCATGCTCGGGGCATGTTCCGGGTTCTGTTCTCGTGTCTGGAATGGTGCCTGACCGGGGGCTATACAGAGATTGTAATGGAGTCCACGTGGGCGGAGCTGTGTAGTTATGTTGATCTTTCCTTTCGCCCGCCGTGGTTTCTGGACGACGTGGTATCCAGGCTCCGGTTCCTGTGTTCCTGTGGGGTAGTTACTGCTGTCTTGTGCCCGTCTAGGGCCAATCTACCTGCACGGACACTAGCTGATTGGGTGGTTGATAAGCCGGGGGAGGCCATTTTTTGGGACCTTAATGATCTGCCGCCTAGGGTGCGTTCCCTGTTGGTACACGATGACATACCCTATGTGTTTTTTGAGATAGATGATCCCCCGTGATTCTGGCCTGCTTGTATCTTGTACTTTATGTTTTGAAAAAGTTTGAAAAAAGAAAAGAAAAAAAGAAGAAAAACAAGAAAAAAGAAAAGAAAAGAAATAAGGAAAAAGAAGAGAAAAAATGAAATGAAATGAAAAGAAATGAAAAAAGGATAAAAAAGAAGAAATGAAAAGATATGAGTGGAAAAGAATTGGAGTGTTCAAAAGACTATGAGTGGTAAAATGAGGGATTGGTTAGAAAAGAAAGAGCGGAGTTGAGATAAAAACAGAGAGTGTGTGAGGTGTTCTGGGAGGCTATGAGGTCCTGCTGTTCGGGACTGAGTCTCAACGTAAGGTGTTGGCGGTACAACATGGCACCCTAGTATGGGCTGAACGGTGCACCAGGCAGGACTGATCAAATCCGTTGACCTGGTCAGGCTTGCTGCTGGCCAATAGTAGCCGAGTCCCTTCTGGACTCCAGGGGGGACGGGACTTGGAGGCTATGAAGTCCTGCTGGCCGGGACTGAGTCTCAACGTAAGGTGTTGGCGGTACAACATGGCACCCTAGTCTGGGCTGAACGATGCACCAGGCAGGACTAATCAAATCCGTTGACCTGGTCAGGCTTACTGCTTGCCAATAGTAGCCGAGTTCCTTCTGGACTCCGGGGGGGACGGGTCTCATTTTGGGGGGTTGCTGTTTGTTCGCGTCAGCCTGTTAATACCTATACACTCACCTGATGTGAAAGATGGAAATAGCTGGGGTCGAGGAAACAGGATCTTGTTTGTTCTATCTTGTTTTCTATTTTGCAGGTTTGTTTCTTTGGCCTCCGAGGCGTATACTGGTCTATAGGCTTTCTTGGTTCCGCCTTTGCAGGCATTCTTTGAGATAGACCAGGCCTCAACATTGGTGCAAGCGGTAAGAAATTGCATCCTGGCCCGGGCTGAACGGTGGCCGGGTAGGTGTTTCTCAAATCCGTTGGCATAGTCCAGGCTTGCTGCTGGCCCATAGTAGCTAATCCCGTTAGGGTTGGTTCTGGTTTGTGCTGGTGCTGATCGGGGTTCGATGCTATTGGTTGCCTTGTTCCATGATTGCTTTATCTGTTGGCCTGTGATTGCCTGTATTTTTATGTAATGTATTGACTGAGGCCTGTGTGCCGACATTCCGCTTTATTTTTTCGGGTTGGTGTGAATTGTTGCTTTTAACAGGGCAGCCAATAGCACCCCAGGAGATGTTGCGGTTATGGTTGCAGCCCGGTTGGACTGTATTATGCTATGTGCAGTTGGCAGGGAGGCGCTATGGTCGTGACAGGCAAGGTGGCTGTTCCCCTTGTCAGTGGTCTCTTCGACTATATGATGGCCGTGAAGGCAGCTGGTTTATACTTGCATTTATATTTCCGAGCAGCTGCGCATTTACTTAATGGTTTTGTGTTTCATTTGCATTTTTAGTCTTTGGTCTATGGTCTAGTGTTAGTTATCTAGCATGGGACTTGGGGCATGTATGTTATAGCCCTGGGGGCCTTCTTTATGTAATCTCTTTTATTTTTCTAGCTTAAGTATTAGTTAGTGGGATTCTGGTCGTGTGTGGCCTAATCCCTTGGACGTTGTATTGGCTTCGGCCTTTCTTTTTATTATTAATAAAGTATGATTTACTTAAAAAAAAAAAAAAAACCCTAACCCCCAAATTGTAACCCTAACCCCCAAATTGTAACCCTAAACCCTAGATTGTAACCTTAAACCCAAAATCCTAATCCTTAAATTGTAACCTAAACCCTAACCCCTAAATTGTAACTTTAAATCCTAACCCCTAAATAAGGGAAGTCCACCAAGGTGGGTGGACCTTATGTTTCTTAGGCATGTTGCCCTTCTTTTTTAGGCCATTTTGGCCCTTGTGCTTGGTAGACTATTTGTGTAGTTTTTAGACCTTTTGGTCATTGTTATGTTTTAGACCATTATTGTCCTTGAGTTTTGTTAGGCTTTATGCCTTGTGAGCCATAGGTCACTTTCGGGCCTATGGCGTATCTTGTAAAGGCCTTGGGCCCCTTTTGGTGGTGAAATAAAGTTCTACAGTTCGTTAAAAAAAAAAAAAATCCTAACCCCTAAATTATAACCCTAAATTGTAACTTTAAAACTCTAACCCCTAAATTGTGAGCCTAAATCCTAACCCCTAAATTGTAACCCTTAACCCTAAATTGTAACCTTAAATCCTAAACTATAAACCCAAAACCCTAACCTTTAAATTGTAACCTAAACCCTAACCCCTAACCCCTAAGCTGTAACCTTAAAACCTAACCCCTAAATTGTAACCCTAAACTTTGAATTGTAACCCAAATTCCAAACCCCTATATTCTAACCCTAACCCCTAACCCCTAAATTGTAACTTTAAATCCTAAACCCTAAATTGTAACCCTAAACCCTAAATTGTAACTTTAAAACTCTAACCCCTAAATTGTAACTCGAAATCCTAAACCCTAAATTGTAACCCTAAACCCTAAATTGTAATCCTAAACCCTAATCCTTAAATTGTAACACTAAACCCTAACCACAAATTGTAACCCTAAACCCCAAATTTTAAACCTAACCCCTAAATTGTAACCTTAAACCCAAAATCTTAATCCTTCAACTGTAACCTAAACCCTAAACCCAATCTGAACTTTGTATTGGCTTTTGGCCATCTTTTTATTAATAAAGTCCACTTTACTAAAAAAAAAAAAAAAAAAAACCCACCCTAAACCCTAAACCCTAAATTGTAACTTTAAATCCTAACCCCTAAATTATAACCCTAAACCCCAAATTTTAAACCTAACCCCTAAATTGTAACCTTAAACCCAAAATCTTAATCCTTCAACTGTAACCTAAACCCTAAACCCAATCTGAACTTTGTATTGGCTTTTGGCCATCTTTTTATTAATAAAGTCCACTTTACTAAAAAAAAAAAAAAAAAAAAAACCCACCCTAAACCCTAAACCCTAAATTGTAACTTTAAATCCTAACCCCTAAATTATAACCCTAAACCCTAAATTGTAACTTTAAAACTCTAACCCCTAAATTGTAACACTAAATCCTAACCCCTAAATTGTAACCTTAAATCCTAAACCATAAACCCAAAACCCTAACACCTAAACCCAAAACCCTAACCTTTAAATTGTAACCTAAAACCTAAACCCTAAAGCCTAACCCCTAAGCTGTAACCCTAAACCCTAAACCCTAAACCCTAACCTCTAAACTATTTCTATAAGGGGTTGGGAGGGTGTGAGGTGGGTTTCTGGTGCTTAGCATATATGCTATTGCTTCTGTGGATGGCTATGTAGGTTCTCCGGGTAAAATACAGTACGCTATACCGTGGGAGCTGGCTTGACGCTTGAGGGTGGTATATATGTTGGCACCAGTGGTTAGGGAGCCATCGCTTGGAACTTTGGGCCGTTGAAGCCCTCTGCGATAAAATGCAGAGCTCTGTATGTACGGGGGTGGCCTGGGTTTCAAGGGTGGGTGGAGGTGAGTACCATTGCTCATGTGGCGGACTATTAACGGTCCCCCCGGATAAAAATGCAGAGATCTGTACCGGAGGGGATCTGTCCAACGCATGAGGGTGGTTTGGGTTTGGCGGCTGGTTTCATTGCTCCTGTGGATGGTCATATAGGTTCCCTCGGATAAAAATGCAGAGCTCTGTACCGCTGGGGACCGACCTGACGCTTGAGGGTGGAATTGGTCCGTCATGGCTTTTAGAGCATCGTTCCCACCCTTTGTGTAGGGCATGACGCCCAGGAATTGTCTAGCTTTTCACTCGGTTTCTGGTTGCTTGCAGTATGGGTGTTGGGCCCACTTAGTAGTTTAGAGTTTTCTCCTTTACTTGTTGCCCTTTGGCCTTCTTGCTTTATTTGTAGACTTGGTCACTTTTGGGCCTTGTCCTTTTCCTTTTGTTAGCCTTGGTCACCCTAACCCGTTTGTTAGCCTTGGTCACCCTAACCCCTAACCCCAAAACCCTAACCCTTAAATTGTGACCTTAAAACCTAACCCTTAAATTGTAACCCTAAACCTTAAATTGTAACCCTAAACCCTAACTCCTAAATTGTAACCTTAAACCCCAAGCTCAAATCAACGCAATAAACTCCGGCGTAGCAGTTATACCTGGAGCGGGAAACACATCTTCTCCGCTCCCGCGCCTCTCCCTCCGCACCCTTCCTCACTCCTCTGTTCGTAAGGAGAACTGATCTGTTCGTAAGGAGAATGGCGGAAGATGATCAGGATACCGATTATCCGGCTGTCGCTACCGATGCTACCGCTGTCGATTATCCGGCTAACACTACCCACGATGAGGCTACTACCGACGATTATACGGCTATCGCTACCGATCCGGATCTGGCTACCGCTGTTGATTATCCGGCTACTGCTCCCCACGATCAGGCTACCATTGCCGACGATCAGGCTACCAACGATGGGGGAACGTTAAATAAACAGAATGATAGGCGGGAAAAATTATTTGGGATCACAAATGATTTGTTGAAGTTACATTTTGATAAGCCTTTTGGGGAGGCTGCCAAAATTCTCAATGTTAGCTGATCTACCTTGTGGAGAGCCTGTAGGGCGTTGGGCATAGGTAGATGGCCAAGTCACTATAGTAAAAGACAAGATTTCAAGATGCGAGTGGGTCAAACTGAAAAGCATGTCAAGGTGGCTTATGGGAGATATATCGTAGCTCTTTCACTCCCTTACTCCTCAATTCTGGAGTATTTGCGACATCAATTGGGGTTGATGATAGAGAATATAGTGGCCCACAAATATGATATTGAGTATCTAGATGATAAGAATGATTGGATAGCTATTTTATCTGATTTAGATTTAAAGTATTGTATGGATACCTCAAGGTTGAGGGGGTGGAGCCTAATTAAGATGAGGGTCCTCCCAAAACCTTCCCAAGCAGATCAACCCCCATTGCCTAACTCTGTTATTCCTACTCGCCCCACCCCACCTCCCCAAGCAGATCAACCCCATTGCCTAACTCTGTTATTCCTACCGGCCCCACGCAACCTCCCCAAGCAGATCAACCCCCATTGCCTAACTCTGTTATTCCTACCGGCCCCACCCAAGTTTTAATGTACGGCAATACCAGTCAACACAGAACCACTGATAGCATTGCAGGGCAACTTATATTTCCAGCATCACACCTTTTAACAGAGGGGCAACCGGAAGATACTGATGGCTTAACTGCAACAGAGAATGGTGGGCTACGTCAATTCTCAGGAGACTCTTCAGAATCAAATAGCGATTATGGGCCACCGCTATTCTGGGATTGCTCTTCTCAGACAGATACAGATACCGATGATGATCACTCCTCTATCGACTGAAAAGAGTGATGAGGGGGCGGCAAGCGTTATTGGTTTGAGGTTTATCTTACTGCTAATAGCAATCTTATGTAAGACTCAATAATGAGTGGTTAGCTATATTCTGTGTTGGAACTACATTTTCTTTCTGCTATTAGCAAGCTTATGTAAGACTCAAAAAAAAACCCTAAACCCTAACCCTTAAATTGTAACCCTAAACCCTAACCACTAATTGTAACCCTAAACCCCAAATTGTAACCCTAACCCCTAAATTGTAACCTTAAACCCAACATCCTAATCCTTAAACTGTAACCTAAACCCTAAATCCTAAACCCTTACCCCCCAAAACCCTAAACCCACAACTCACTCACGCCCAACCCGTAACTTTGCTCTGGCGAAATGAGAGAAAAAAAGGCGACTCGGCCTTCAACTTTTCTTCCCACCGATTTTCGGGTGCTGGCGAGATGTTCTCCGGTGATCTGAATTGGTAGAAAGACTCACCTCGTTGAGGCGATTAAAGGGATGGGTGATCGAAGGCCCATCTCCATTGACGAGACGTTACGTGAGCTTCGAAGCCGTGCGCAGGAGATACGTCGCGAAGGCATTGTTTTCTCCAACGAGGCGATCAGGTGTTTCAAGAATGGCGATCCACTACCATAGTCATCCAGGGCCTTCGTCAAGGCTCGGCCAGGCCATTGCCATCGAAAACGCGACGATCAGACGCCGACGGAGAAGTGCGATCGCGAAGCTAGGGTTCCGGCCAGTGCCCAACGACGACGATCCACAACTTTGATGTCCCAGATCGATGATGCGGAGACATGCCAGGGCCTCAGGGAGATGATCGCCGGTCTTAATAGCTCGATTGGCAGTCGCTGGCGATGCCGGTGGTTTTTGGTTTTCCGACTTCTGCCATGGCGGCTCCGGCGGTTACTCTGGCCGTAGACGCGTCGCATCGATGTCTTGGCCGTGATAGTATGGGCCGGGAGGTTGATCGACGCTTGGTGGAGGGCGATCGCACCTCGACGGAGATGCGCGATGGGAGTGGTTTGCGGAGGACTGGCGCCTAGGGGCTTTTCCGCTAAGTGTCTCAGGTGGCGGAGAGGCGTGGTCGCGTATGGAGAGAGACGACAAGCCTCGGAAGGCCTAGCCCACACCGGGCTAGTGGCTGAGTCAGGAGTTGGTCGTGGAATCGTTAGGGTTTGCGATTGTGGAGTCTTCGAACACGAGGCTAGGGTTTGCGATCCCGGTCTCGCACCTAAGGCCACGAAGCCATCTCCAGAAGGTAGAGAGAAGGCGGAAGACGAAGGTTGCCATGGCCTGTCTCGATGGCATGATAATGGGGACGACGTAAGGCCGGGAGATCGTGGGGCTAAGGATGCGAAGCCTACTGGCTTTGGGATCCCGGTGTTGGAGAACGATCGCCGGCCAGTGCGAGCCACGATTGATGCGATGGTCGATGTTTTGGAGGTTTAGAGACCGAAGGGGGATGGCCTGTGCGACCGGCTTCGGGGGTTTGCGGAGGCAAGTGTGACCGATGGTGTCGCATTGATGCCATTCGGTCGCACCTTGCTTGGCGAGGAGTACACTGGCCAGGAGCCGCCAATGGTGGAGGATGCTCATAAGACTGCAATGGCCACTCTTGCGGCGGTGGGCGGCGACTTGGAGGCAGCCAAGCGCTTGACAAAGCCGGATGATCTATGGGATCTATTGCGGGCAGACATGGAGTTCGATGATCACCGGGCTAAGGCCGGCGGTTTCCCAGTCCGAGCGCAACCCAAGGTGGTTCGGTTTAAGTGGCCGAAGCGAAAGAAGGGTCGTGCCATCGCTTCTCCCCTTGGCGCTGGTGTCTCGTCGTCTAAGGGAGGCAGAGAGATGGTGCGGTCCATGGCGCATGGTGGTCCAATGGCAGCCAGGCCTATGGATCATGGTGAGCCTTTGGTTGCTGGCCGGCAATGGAGGCCGGAAACTGCTATGGGGGGCTCGCATGCGCATCGAAGAAGGCGGGCAAGGTCCCGGGTCGCGCCATATGCCGTGAGCCGTAGGCGGGGCCAAACTTGGCCTACGCAGCATGGTTCACAACACTGCCCAGGTAACTCATTTCTATCTTCTCCAGTAGCTCATAGCTTAAACAAGGGGGATGGGCAAACATCAGCCAAGGTTTCTAATCGGCAAGCTCATATTGAGCAAGCTGGTCATAGAATCCAGGTTCCTAATTGGCTTAATCAAGGTGATGAGGCTGGTCATAGGATTGGTGGGGATGTTGCCCAAATCTCACATTTTGCATCCAAGATAACCAATGGAAAAGCTCAGTGTGGGGGGGATGGTCGGGGCTTAAAGTCAACTTCGGCTTTGAACTCCCACGTTGAGGTGTCTAATGCTATGCAATGCGTTGGGAGAAAGAATCCTAAGCTTAGTTGTGCTACGGATGATGCCTTGAATGGTGATGGGCATGCTGCCCAAATATGCCTAAGTAAGGGCATGGCCGAGAGTTCAACTAAGCTTGCACCTATCTCACATAAATTATGTTACACTTTGGGTGGAAATTGTGTCCCAAAAAGCATACAAGGTAACACTAGCCGAAACTGCCAAGGTAATGGCAAGGCAGTGTACTCAAATGCTAGTGTGCTAAGCATGGTGGTGCTAAGCACGTTTTCGGATGCACTAGCATTGCCTCATACGGCACATTTGCCTCTTTCGCATAAATTATGTTCTAGCATGGGTAGAAATTGTGTGTCCAATGGTGTTGAGGCAATGGTCTCAAACTTGGGCATGCAAGGTAATGAAGTGTTACCAAGCTCAATGCTTGGCATGTTGCCTGTACAACACGGGAAGCCGGTTAGCTCTCTTGCCCATTTGGCGTCGACAGTGAGTTTGGTAAGCAATGGACAAGTGTGCTTAGGTGATGCCCATATTGGGAGGCAAAATTCCATATCAGTGAGCACACTTGATCCTCTTTTGATCAACCAAGACAACATGCTAAAAATTGGGCAACACCCAACACTTGGCAGTTTTGCATCTAGGCAAAATAACATGCCAAGTGGGGGGCCACTGAGTCTAGCTTTTAGCACAATTGTGCACACGGTGCCACTGGAAAATGTTGGTGGCATGCGTGCGAAGGAGAATGGAGGTGATGGTAGTATGGAAAATGTGGGAGGAAGTGCTGCAGGTATGTCTTCTACACCCTCTTTTGTACCGCATAGCCTAAGTGTAACCGGTGTGCAAGATGCATCATGCCATCCTAATCGGCAAGCCCCGGAGGGGCGAGCTGATCATAGGATTCACGAGGCTGATCCTAATCGACTAGTTCTTGGGGACTTGGTTGGTCATAGGGCCCGTGAGGATGCTATTACGAGTACATTGGCTACACTTAGTGGTTTTAATAGGCAGGATAAGCTTACTAGTGATGGGATTGGTGTAGCAAGTCCCATTCATGGCTTTAATGTTCCTATCTTGCGAAGTTCGGGAAGTGCCTCGGCCTCTAAACTCATGCCAAAGGCCTCGGCCTCTAAACTCATGCCAAAGGCCTCGGCTTTGGATACCCATGAGGTGGCTGTGCCCGGGCATGTCTCGAATTCTATATCCTTTGGCATAAGTGTTGGTGACATGGCTTCTAAAGACCACGTTGATGGAAGTGCAATTCCGATTATGTTTGGTCAGATTAGTACCATGTTGCCGGCACCTAGCTGCCCGCAAGGGGAAAACGTTAGCATAGGGGGTTTGGTGGCTACACAAACATTGCCCCCCACGTTACCAATGGCTTTTCCCCAAGTTGTTGCTGTTGGGGACACAAGTTTAAAAGCTATGAATGGTCCCAATAGCAACACTAGGCCAGATCACCCCTCCAAGGATAGCTTGACTGCAACCAATGGAGTGGAGGCTTAGGCCACTCAGGTGCCCAATGCTTAGGCACAACTTGCTGAACTGCATGCTATGAATGCCTCCTCTGTGAGCGCATCACGATTGGATTATACGGCCCAGGTAGGTAGCTTCGCATTGGCCGTGAGCTCAGGTACGCCTCTTTCCTTTGCTAGTCTTTTTGCATCTGCGGGTTTCCCATCTCAAAAGTTTAATGTAGGCCACTCCTCGGGACTCAATATCTCGGACAAAACGGTTGAAATATATAAAGGGGAGGCCTGCATAACCTTTGAGGACAAGGAGGTGCAACAAATGAATAAAATAGGGGATACCCTTCTTGTTGGTAAGTTTTCCTATGGCAGACTCGTCCTTTCCGTTATAAGAGAACACTTTGCCAAGCACGTTAAACTGAAAAGAACTGTGGATATTGGTTTAGTGGACCCACGTCATGTGTTTCTTCCATTTTCGAATTCAGAAGACTGCATTAACACACAGATTAAGGGTCAAGTTCTCTTTAACGGGAAGTGGCCTATGCGGCTCTTTAGGTGGACAATGGACTTTGACACAAGGTATGAGACGTCATTGGCCCCGGTGTGGGTACTTTTGCCTAATCTTAAAGCCAATTGCTTCTCAGAACCTTGTCTCAAGCAGATTGTTAAGCCTATTGGTAATTTCCTACAGGTGGACACGCCTACGGCTAAGTTTACTCTGCCTAATGTGGCCAGAGTTAAAGTGGATATTGACTTGCAGAAACCCCTACGGCGCAAAATGTTTATTCCTTTAGGGACTGTGCGTCCTGACCGGGAGCCTGTTGGATTTTGGCAAGCGGTTGAATATGAGCGTGTTCCCCCGTATTGTTTAAACTGCAGAAAATAGGGACATTTGGCTTATAGTTGTGGCGCTACTGGCAGAGGAGCATGTGCTCCACGCGCCGCGACAGCACATGTGCCGACACCAGCACATGATGCTGGTCCGCCCCCTACGGCTGATGGCTAGCAGGCCAGTTCGGATAGGGGCGGTCAGGCACGGGGTACAGCACACGTGCTGGATCACCGCAATATGACTAAAAGCCAAAGGAAACAACAAAAGAAAAAAGAAAGACAGTTGAAAGGCAAGGCCCCGATGGTTGATAATAGTCAGGGGCCAAGTGCAGGTACGGGCAGTTTTGTGTGGCGGGCCCAAGGTACTAGCTGGGCCAGTGAATCGGTACCGATTAGTAATGGGTTTGCCGTTCTGCAAGAGGAGAATCATGCTCCGGAGCCTCCTGCTACTGAGATAGTGGAGGCGAGGGGGGGCGGCAGTTCGCCAGCTACCCCGGATGATACCATGGAGCCTGATGATATGATGCCGTCTGGAATAGGGAGTGGCCAATCCTTTGGTCGCTTGTCTACTATTCCGGAGGGTAATGAGGAAGCTGTTAGTCCGGCTACTAGAGGTCGGGCGGATATTGAGTGCCCGCAACAGGTATCGTTCTCTTTTACCCCTACCTCGCATCCTATTTTTTATGGGCCCCTTGAGCTGGGGGCACCACCTTGTACTCCCCCGAGTGATACCCTGTGGTTGGCAGCTCAGACGCCGGATTCTACTCCGGTAACTCAGACACCGGTTTCCACTCCGGTAACCCCATTAGGGCCCAGGAGGGGGAGGGGGGGGGGGGGGAGGACAAGGCATTTTCTGATACCGATGTCCCGATGGCAGGCCATGAGTCTGTTTCTTGGGCCTCAGGGTCCGATACAAATCATGAGGACCTTGGGATCCGCGATGGCGTAGGGCCATTGGGGCGTAGATTCAGCTTCATGAATAAAGAGGGGAACCACTCTCGTCAGGGATCAGGTATTTTATCATCGATATGAAATTACTTGCCTGGAATGTGAGGGGGGGTTTCCTCTCAGGGTTCTGGTCGCAGGATCTTTGTGCTTTTAAGAATGCATGCTCCTTTTATCTTATGTCTTCTTGAGCTTTTCAGCTCTCCTGATAGGCTTGAGTATTTTAGAATGTGCTTTAATTTTGATCATGCGTTCTCCTCTCTTAATAATAAAATCTGGCTCTTTTGGAATAATTATTTGGCAGTAACCTTTGAGAGTCAGACTGAGCAGTGCGTTACGGTTTCTTGTGTGCATTCGACTGTGCTCACTCCTTTTTGGCTCTCTTTTGTTTATGCCAAGACCAAGGAACGGCTCTGGGACCCGTTGTGGGATGAGCTGAAATTTGTTTTTTCTATGATTCCCGGGGAGGTTCCTTGGTCTGTTGTTGGTGATTTAAATTGCTTATTAAGTGTGGATGAGAAAAAAGGTGGGCTTCCTTACTCACATCGGAAGACCACAGATTTTCAGGAGTGTGTCAGCACGTGTGACTTGATTGACGCAATCTACTACGGTTCTTGTTTCACTTGGTGGAATGGGAGGCGTAGGGAGGCGGCTATATGGATGTGTTTGGATCGGTTCATTTATACTTCGGTATGAGAAATGGTATTCAAAACATCCGTACGACACCTGTCAAAAGGCACGTCTGACCACTGTCCACTACTGATATCTTGTGATTTATTGAGCACGCAGGTTATACCGAAGCACTTTATTTTCCTGAATGTGTGGGTTAAACATGAAGATTTTTTGAGGGTGGTGCGTGATAGCTGGCAGGTCCCGGTTGAGGAGGCCCATATGTTTGTGATTGCCACCAAGCTGAACAGATTGAGTAAGGTTCTGAGCAGATGGAGCAAGACTGTTTTTGGGGACATCTTTGTGAAACTCCATCAGTATGAGGATAGTGTCCAGACCCTTGAGGCTGTCCTGCAGCAACACCCAGATGATGAGAATGCTTTGATTGAATATAAAAAGGGTGTTGCTTTGTTACAAAAACAGATTGCAATTGAAGAGGAATACTGGCAGCAAAAGGCGCGTATCACCGAGGTTCAGGATAGGGATAGAAATTCCCGATTCTTTCACTCAATTGTTAAGGAACGCAGGCGCAAGTTGTATATCCACATGGTTAAAAATGATGAAGGTGTTTGGTTGGAGGATAGGCAAGGGATTGCTAATCAGGCAGTCTCTTTCGTTGAGCATATGTTCACCGCGGAGATTGGGGGGGTTTGATTTGGCTAGGCTGGGATGTGTTCCACGGCTGGTTACAGAGGAGGATAATGAAGTGGAGGAAGTCAGGGCGGTGGTAATGCAGATGAACTCTACTAGTGTCGCAGGGCCGGATGGTTTTTCGGGGGCTTTCTATAAAGCTTGCTGGGATATTATTCAGGATGATGTAGTCAGTATGGTTCGGAGTTACTTTGCAGGACGGGAATTCACCAGCGCTATCACGCATACATCCATCATTCTTTTGCCAAAGAAGCCGAGTCCGGAAACCTTTACAGACTACAGGCCAATCAGTTTGTGTAATTTCAGTAGCAAGTTGGTCACGAAGCTCATGGTGGTTCGGATGGCTACGGTCCTGCCCCAAGTGTTGTCCCCGCAACAGAGTGGGTTTGTAGCTTGCCAGTCTATCATGGATAATGTTCTGCTGGTGTCTGAGATGTGCCATGGTTTGAGTTTACAGAATCGGGACATAGTGCTTAAGCTGGATATGGCTAAGGCATACGATCGGGTTTCATGGTTTTTCCTAACTTCGGTGATGCGCCGCCTGGGTTTTAGTGAGGTCTGGATAGATATGGTGTTCCGGGCTGTGTCTAATGTTTGGTACTCGATGATAGTAAATGGCGTCAAGGAGGGTTTTTTCACATCTACACGGGGGCTCAGGCAAATGGGATCCTTTGACCCCAACTTTGTTTGTGATTGCAGCTGAGGTCCAGTCAGTTTATCATGCCCGGGTTTATGATGGCACTGATGTGCCCCGGTTCACACAGCCGCCGGGAACACCACATATACATCACCTGGCCTATGCGGATGACGTTATAATTTTTAGTACGGCCAGGTTGGGGGCAATTAAAGAGGTAATTACGACACTGAAAGAGTACGAGGAGATTTCGGGACAGTTGGTCAGCTTTCAGAAGAGTGCATTTTATATGCATCCTCGTACTCCTGTTCGGGTAGTTGACAGAGTTTGCAGGGCAACAGCATGTGTGCATAAGGAATTTCTATTTACTTATCTGGGCTGCCCTGTGTATATTGGCCGTAAGAAGTGTATTTATTTTGCCTCGGTCATTGATAAAGTAAAGGCTAAATGCTTGAGTTGGCAACGACGAGTCCTTTCCAAAGGGGGGAAGGCTATCTTGATATCAACGGTTCTACAGGTTATTCCTTTGCACATTTTCTCAGCCTGTGTGTCGCCAAAGCAAGTATTCCGGGCTAGTTTCTTCCGGAGACAGGCAGGAGGTGCTCGGTATCACTGGAGCTCGTGGAAAACTCTGTCCCTTCCTAAAAAGGAGGGGGGAGTTGGGTTATTAGACCTGGATCTGATGGTTAGGGCAGCCAATGCAAAATTGTGGTGGAATTTCCGTACAGAGCATACACTTTGGTCAGATTTTATGAGGGCCAAGTATTGCAGCCGGGTGCACTCGGTTGCTAAGCTAGTCCAGGCTACTGATTCGCACACTTGGAGGCGGATGCTGGCAGTGCGTGATGAGGTCGAGGGGGTCTTGACTTGGCGGTTGATCCGGGGCCGGGTTAATTTCTGGTGGGACAATTGGTCGGGTTTGGGCCCGCTTGACAGACACTATCCATCCCCAGGGGTGTCCTACTCCCGGGAGTTGCTTCTGGATTATGTGCGGGACAGTGTGCTTGATTTGACTGGCCAGGATGAACTGGCTTATGCGGGGGTTACTACGGACTTGTCCCGGTTGGGGCAGGGACCGCGAGATATCCCACTATGGATCGTAGCATCTGATGGTATGTTTTCTAATTCGTCTGCTAAGGCCTATCTTAGGCCTGCTATGCCCACTGCACCGGACCCTCTCCTAGTTAAATGTTGGCGTAAGCACCTTCCATTTAAGGTGTCCTTCCTGGCTTGGAGAGTGTTTCGAGGGCGGCTTCCCATGGATGACATCTTGGCTCGTTTCGGTTATATGATTGTTTCGAGGTGTTGGGGTTGTCCAGCCCCGGTTCTTGAATCTATTGTTCATATTTTTTATTCTGGGGAAACAACGAGAACTGTCTGGAGCTATGTTTTGGCGTCCCTTGGCCTCCAGTCGCGACACCGGAGTCTTAGGACATTGGTTGCGGGATGGGGCCGGGGAGGGACGCGTAATCCTCTGTTTTCTTTTGCTGTTAGCAGGTTGCCATACTTGATATTATGGGAGTTGTGGAAACACCGTAATGGGAGGGGCCACATCCTTGGTGCGCAATCCGGAGGGTGGATTTTGCTATGGGATTGCGTGGTCTGGATAAGGGGAGCACGCTCGGGGCCTGTTCTTGGTTCTGTTCTCGTGTCTGGAGTGGTGCCTAGCCGAGGGGTATTGTAACACCCCGTGTTACGGCCTTCAATCCCGGATTAATTATTTAATTAATCCCGTTAATAATAATTAAATATGATTTAATTCGGTTAGGTTTCCCTTTAATTAATTAATAAGGCCCACCATGAACCGTGGGCCCTTGCCTAAATTAGAGCCTTAAGCCTATTAGGAATAAAGAAAGTAAACCTTTTACTATTCAGATTCTGATTAGGAATCCTAGACCTAGTTATCTATTAGGAATAAAGGAAGTAGGTCTTTTACTATTCATATTATGATTAGGATTCTCTTTAATTAATTAATATGGTCCACTATGGACCATGGAACCCAATCCTTAGTCCCAAAAGGAATAGAATTAGCAAGCCTATAATATTAGTTCCTAATTAGGACTCCTAAATATATAAATAGGGGACTTAAGAGGAACCTAGAACCCCCCACCACAATAAACGACTCACCATCCCAAAAGAGCTCCAAGAATTCCCTTAGAAGAAATCAAGAAAGCAAGAAAGCTTAAAGAAAGACCCTTCATAGCCAAGGAATTAATTAAGGCTAAGAGGTAACCCATGTCTCAACAAAACCTATTTTCATAGCTATGATTCCCCCTTAGGGTTTCCCCCATATTATTGTGATTGGTGTGATGTGATGATGATTGTTAATGTTGATGTGATGATCCCATGAGGGATCTTGATAATCTTGATATTGGGAGATTCTAGATAATTATGGAGTTCTTAATAATTATATGGAGTTCTTGATGATTATGTGTTGTTCCTGATAATTGTGTGATGTTCTTGATGCTTATGAGTTATTCTTACCGAATCTTGCAATTAGAAGACGAATCATTTTCTTGTTGATATAAAAGTGATTAGAACCCTAGGTTGTATCGTATGATCTTATTCTTGGATTATCGGGTGGGGAAATCGCATGTTTGGGTGTTGATTATATTTAGAAAAGCATGATAGGTTATGTGCCATTCGTTTCTCGTATTTGATCCGTTAATTGTCTACGTGTTGTCGTAATTGCGTTGTAAAGTGTCTAAGCATGGTTTCGGGTTCCACAACGGTTCCCGGGGCGTATTGTGTGATAAGAGTCAGTGGGGGGTAGGGGACCCGCCACCTACCCATGGCCGAGAATCACTTTTCCGGCAGCGGGCAGCCGGCGGGCGGGCAGCTGCCCGCCGGCGACCCGCTGCCCGGAACAGTATTATCCGGCGGGCAGCCGGCGGGTGGCCCCCCACCCACCGGCTACCCGCTGGAAATTCCCCCACCCCGGGATCCCGGCTTCCCCGTTTGATGTTCCCCCGTTCCCCGTGGTGTCCCAACGGACTCCGTTTATCGTGCCTATGTCTAGTTTGATATTTCGAGTACCGTTCGTAGGTTTACGAGTCTACTATATTGCATGCTAGTTGAATTGGTATCCCGTTGACCTAGGTGGAAGGAGTATGAACCCCTTAGGACTATTCTTAGTATGTGAAGGATCACGCATAGGTTTTGTTATGCGCTTTCTCCCCCTTCCCAATGTGTAATGTGGGTTGCATGTGCTTGCTATGTGTTATGTGTGTGTGTTACCCCAATTCGGTTGCGATCGGATTTGGTTATCCTGAGCTGCGGTTCAGAAGCTGGCTGCGGTCAGATTGATACTCTTGGGCTGCGGTCCACCGTTTCGTTGCGATCAAACGTTTCTATACGAGCTGCGGTTCGTCCTCTTTCCTGGATGCGGTCAGATGACATTCTCTTGGGCTGCGGTCCACTGTTTGGTTGCGATCAAACACTATGATGAGCTGCGGTTCATCGGTCGGTTGCGATCGACCCCTCCGTGGTGCGATACGGGGCAGGGTGCTGCGGGGCCGTGTCAGAGCTATATGCGCTGACCCTCATGTATGGGCATGTGATTGGTCCTGTGGCGCCAACAAAGTGTGTTATGTGTTGTGACATGGATGAGTTGTGATTACGAGTGTCTTGGGGGATGTGACTATGGGATTTATATCGGGGATTGTGCATGTTGGCTTATGATTATTGTTTATGCTTTGCCTTATCTGCCTTATCTGTTGTGAACTGCATATGCTCGTTATAACTGTTGCTTGTGTCTGGCCTTATCTGTCGAGTCATTCCCGGTTTTAAAGCTAGAGTTCGTAGGATATATCTTCATGCTCAAAATGGTTTTCGTATATCTATATATATCTCTATTTGTATTGTATTTCAACACGTTGGAGTGGGTTACCAGCATCTCTCGCTGAACAGATATATTTGGCTTTCAGGCACAGAAGAATAAGTCACTGGAGCGCGCTAGAACTTGGAACGTAGAAGTAGATAGTTTCCCTTTTTGGCCTGCGTGCCATGCTTATGCCTTTACATTATTGAGGATATTAGTTAGTTAGCCTGTGCACCTGAGTTCTCTAGCTCAGGTGTGGCATAGCACCCCATACTCTTGTATTTTGTTTTGGGATTTAATGGGATTTCACCTTTATTTTATAAGTTTTAAATGTCTTGAAAATCTGGGGTGTTACAGTTGGTATCAGAGCTTAAGTTTGACCCTAGGATAAGACTCTTAAGATCGGACTTTAGGACACTAGGCTTGAACTCTAGGTACTTAGGAACATAGGATCCAGGAATCTTAGGACGCGCAGTGAGATTGTGAAACCTACACATAACCTCCCCTCACTTCATCCCTCTCTAACTTAAAGGAACCTCCCCCTACGCTTACCACACCAGGTAAGGGTGCGAATAGATAAGTTTACTTCCACAACTGGGTAAATCGCCTCGTCCTAACTCCCGTCAAAAGACTTGACAAGGACCCTGACCAAAGAAAAGGAAGATTTGGATGACTACTAAGAAGAGGCGTTACAGTCAGGACTGTTAAAAGGGACGGACTGCAATACGCACCAACCCAGGGTAACCACGATAACCCCCGAGTCAGACAAATGACATGCACCTTCCGACAAGTTGCCTTATCTCGGCAAACCCGGGTTGCGGCTACAACAAACAGGAAGGAGAACTTGGACACCTATTAAAGTAGCGAAGGAACGACACCAGTAGTCGAATCCTTGGGTGCAAGGTAAGTATATCGCGACACCTTGCGACCCCACCACCCCAATTTAAAATATCATCCGCCCTGAAACCCCAGCATCATGATACCCCTATTTGTTGAAAACTCCCACCCCGAATCCTTAATTACCTTAAGTGCAAATTCGCAACCGTCATGACCTTGCTCACCCTTTGTTGCGCTTAACCCAAACCCTCAGAAACCCTAAATTGTTATTGCCCTTACTCTAAGTTCATATCCCCACTCCGTTTGGAAACCCTGTTAAAAACCGTAGAGCAGCATAAGGCCCTTACCCTGCCCAGGGGCGTGAAGAACCGACATTCATTGATTCAAAATTAAAATAAGTTGTTAGTTAGGAATCGGCGAAGTAGGTGGAGGTTACGAATACGTATCATCCCACCCTTGCACGAAAACCGTGAAGGCTTCACGAGAAACCATAGCCTGTACGTACGCCACCGAAGAACGCCATGCGTTGACAAGAGCGGGCAAACAAATACGTCCAATGTGTTAGGGGCCCTCGCTACAGAAAACGTCGTCAAATTGGTGCAACAGGCCGAACCTTAAGGAGGACATAAAGCCTTGCTAAGAATTTCATCCACCAAGGAAGGGATGAAACCCAATAGAACAAGAAAGACTAACCCGAAACCCCCATTACCCTTAAGAACCCTCGGCAAGGATTAGGAGTCAAGACAGGGGGTTTGACCCACTAAACCGACTGGGTCTAGACTTCTGGACATCCGAGGGGAACGTGCACGGAAACCATCACGAGAATTCCCCTGGAAGCCATAGAGACGAAGGGGACTTCGACACGGGAAGAGAAGATCAAACGAAAATCTTAGAATCAAACAAAGCCAAGGAAAAGGGATCACCAGTTCGACTGCACGCCACAACCAAGCCTTAAACAGGCATAATCACTCGAAGCCAAGAGTCCTTAGCCCCTTTCCCTCCCCTTGCCAATCAAGTACCATTTCGTTAAAGAATCCGTCCTATCACTCCAAACCTCGCTCTTGATCCCTCATTACAGACAAACCCGTACAAGGTGGCAACCTTCCTTCCTGTATTACGACCTTGAGACATCGACCCCATCCGCCCCTCGACTTTGAAACCTAGCCCTTGCACTTCTTACACCTCTTTAAACCCAGACCAAGAAAACATAGATATATATATGTATGTATATCTACCTCTAGAACTCGTGCTTAAGGATCAATGAACATTGTACGATGGGTCATCCTATGTATCCAAGTCCCTTTTATTGTGCACAAGGGCATGGGACTTGTCAGGACATGAATCTGTGCATTTTTTTTTGGGTCTTTTCCAAAGGAATTGACTATTCCTAGTCACTTTCCCGCGGGTCCCCAACGGGTCCTTGACGGGACCTTGGCGGGTCCTTGGCAGGAGCTTGGCAGGCGGACGACCGCCCACCTCGCGCCCACTGGTACAATGTGCTGATTTCTTAACCCCTCATTTTATTGATTTGTGGCGCACTTGTGTGCCTCGATTGAGGAATGTGAGTCTTGGGTAAGGAACCATGGACCACCCAAACATAGTGTCCTACGTAAAAGACCTTGACGCACGAGACACCATCGGGAAATCACAATCAATTACATTGCACGAGTAATTGAAATCGGATCCTACGATACAACCGACTAGGGATGTTTGGCGTAAAGGATTGCGCAAACCAAGGAGGCGAGTTGGGAACTCGTAATAAGAACCCACGAAAACCTTAAAAGTCAAAATGCTAAGGAGGGACCGGGACTCCTCCAAACCATGGACATCGTTCGAGCAAATCAGAGGACTCCTTACAAGTTGTATGGAATCAAGAACTACGTAGCCCATGGTGCTAAGCAAAAGGGTGAAGAACACATTTGCGCCAAGACTTCAAGGGTCATTAAGGACCCACAAGGAAATGAGGTGACTCGTAAAGTCGCCGAGTCATCCCACAACAAAATTTGGTAACCGACTGCGCTTTAAAAGAAAAAGGGCACGCGAGGACACCTTCATCATTAAAAATAACACAAACAGGGCACAACAATGCCGAACCTCGGGTAAGACATGAAGTCTTACTAAGAATTTCATCCACTAAAGAGGAGATGAAATTCAATAAGAAGAGAAATTCGACCCAAGGTCCATCGACTCCCAAGAGACTTTGGGAAGAATTTGGGAAGTGCGCCCTAAGAGATTGGCTTGGTTGACCCAACTCGGTCAAGACCTTGGGCGCATTAAAGAAGTAAGTGTTGAATCACCACGGGAAATTCCCTCAAGAAAGAAGAGAAGGATGAAACCTTAGCCTGGGAAGCAAGGTCTAACAAGGACCTTAAGGTCAAGCAAGCACCAACACCAAGGAAGGAGGATCATCAGCTCGTCGGCGCATCGTGATCAAAGCATCTAACCAGATTATTCACTTGGGATCGAGAAACCATAACCCATCCTAGCCGAATTCCTTTCCCTCCCTCGGAAAATCGGCCCCTTCCTTATTTCAAAACCCTTTCTACCCTTCAGACCCCATTCTCAATCCCATGTTTTAACGATTCCATATAAGTGGCAACCTCACAACCTAAGTTGCAACCTCGAAAACTCGATCCTAAATTCCTGAATTCACCATGTCCTCAAGTTTGAAACCCACTCTCTTAGCCCTGTAAACCTAATCGTTCCCAAAAACCCAACACACACAAGCGTTCAAGTATACAATTTCACCGTGGAATGCCTTCTCTATAGGACCATGGTTCTTCTCTTGACTCGTTAACCCTGCAATGATTTCCAAGCTTCGGGGACGAAGCCTCTCGTAAGGGGGGGGGGGGGGGGGAGAGTGTAACACCCCGTGTTACGGCCTTCAATCCCGGATTAATTATTTAATTAATCCCATTAATAATAATTAAATATGATTTAATTCGGTTAGGTTTCCCTTTAATTAATTAATAAGGCCCACCATGAACCGTGGGCCCTTGCCTAAATTAGAGCCTTAAGCCTATTAGGAATAAAGAAAGTAAACCTTTTACTATTCAGATTCTGATTAGGAATCCTAGACCTAGTTATCTATTAGGAATAAAGGAAGTAGGTCTTTTACTATTCAGATTATGATTAGGATTCTCTTTAATTAATTAATATGGTCCATTTTGGACCATGGAACCCAATCCTTAGTCCCAAAAGGAATAGAATTAGCAAGCCTATAATATTAGTTCCTAATTAGGACTCCTAAATATATAAATAGGGGACTTAAGAGGCACCTAGAACCCCCCCACCACAATAAACGACTCACCATCCCAAAAGAGCTCCAAGAATTCCCTTAGAAGAAATCAAGAAAGCAAGAAAGCTTAAAGAAAGACCCTTCATAGCCATGGAATTAATTAAGGCTAAGAGGTAACCCATGTCTCAACAAAACCTATTTTCATAGCTATGATTCCCCCTTAGGGTTTCCCCCATATTATTGTGATTGGCGTGATGTGATGATGATTGTTAATGTTGATGTGACGATCCAATGAGGGATATTGATAATCTTGATATTGGGAGATTCTTGATAATTATGGAGTTCTTAATGATTATATGGAGTTCTTGATGATTATGTGTTGTTCCTGATAATTGTGTGATGTTCTTGATGCTTATGAGTTATTCTTACCGAATCTTGCAATTAGAAGACGAATCATTTTCTTGTTGATATAAAAGTGATTAGAACCCTAGGTTGTATCGTATGATCTTATTCTTGGATTATCGGGTGGGGAAATCGCATGTTTGGGTGTTGATTATATTTAGAAAAGCATGATAGGTTATGTGCCATTCGTTTCTCGTATTTGATCCGTTAATTGTCTACGTGTTGTCGTAATTGCGTTGTAAAGTGTCTAAGCATGGTTTCGGGTTCCACAACGGTTCCCGGGGCGTATTGTGTGATAAGAGTCAGTGGGGGGTAGGGGAGCCGCCACCTACCCACGACCGAGAATCACTTTTCCGGCAGCGGGCAGCTGCCCGCCGGCGACCTGCTGCCCGGAACAGTATTATCCGGCGGGCAGCCGGTGGGTGGGGGGCCCCACCCCGGGATCCCGGCTTCCCCGTTTGATGTTCCCACGTTCCCCGTGGTGTTCCAACGGACTCCGTTTATCGTGCCTATGTCTAGTTTGATATTTCGGGTACCGTTCGTAGGTTTACGAGTCTACTATATTGCATGCTAGTTGAATTGGTATCCCGTTGACCTAGGTGGAAGGAGTATGAACCCCTTAGGACTATTCTTAGTATGTGAAGGATCACGCATAGGTTTTGTTATGCGCTTTCTCCCCCTTCCCAATGTGTAATGTGGGTTGCATGTGCTTGCTATGTGTTATGTGTGTGTGTTACCCCAATTCGGTTGCGATCGGATTTGGTTATCCTGAGCTGCGGTTCAGAAGCTGGCTGCGGTCAGATTGATACTCTTGGGCTGCGGTCCACCGTTTGGTTGCGATCAAACGTTTCTATACGAGCTGCGGTTCGTCCTCTTTCCTGGCTGCGGTCAGATGACATTCTCTTGGGCTGCGGTCTACTGTTTGGTTGCGATCAAACACTATGATGAGCTGCGGTTCATCGGTCGGTTGCGATCGACCCCTCCGTGTTGCGATACGGGGCAGGGTGCTGCGGGGCCGTGTCAGAGCTATATGCGCTAACCCTCATGTATGGGCATGCGATTGGTCCTGTGGCGCCAACAAAGTGTGTTATGTGTTGTGACATGGATGAGTTGTGATTACGAGTGTCTTGGGGGATGTGACTATGGGATTTATATTGGGGATTGTGCATGTTGGCTTATGATTATTGTTTATGCTTTGCCTTATCTGCCTTATCTGTTGTGAACTGCATATGCTCGTTATAACTGTTGCTTGTGTCTGGCCTTATCTGTCGAGTCATTCCCGGTTTTAAAGCTAGAGTTCGTAGGATATATCTTCATGCTCAAAATGGTTTTCGTATATCTATATATATCTCTATATGTATTGTATTTCAACGCGTTGGAGTGGGTTACCAGCATCTCTCGCTGAACAGATATATTTGGCTTTCAGGCACAGAAGAATAAGTCACTGGAGCGCGCTAGATCTTGGAACGTAGAAGTAGATAGTTTCCCTTTTTGGCCTGCGTGCCATGCTTATGCCTTTACATTATTGAGGATATTAGTTAGTTAGCCTGTGCACCTGAGTTCTCTAGCTCAGGTGTGGTATAGCACCCCATACTCTTGTATTATGTTTTGGGATTTAATGGGATTTCACCTTTATTTTATAAGTTTTAAATGTCTTGAAAATCTGGGGTGTTACAGGTATACCGAGATTTTAGTAGAGTCCACTTTGGCGAAGCTGGGTAGCTATTTTGATATCTCTGTTCGCCCGCCTTGGGTCCTGGATGACTTCTTGTCCAGACTCCGGTTCTTGTGCTCTTGTGGGGTAGTTTTAGTTGCCTTGTGCCTGTCTAGGGCCAATCTACCTGTACAGGCATTAGCAGATTGGGTCATGGATAAGCCAGGGGAGGCCATTTTTCGTTGCTTTAGTGATCTGCCACCTAGGGTGCGTGCTCTTTTAGTGCATGATGACGTGCCCTATATGTTTTTTGAGGTAGATGATCCCCCGTGATATGGCTTGCTTGTTTTTGTTCTTTGTTTGAAAATGGTAAAAAAGAAGAAAAAAGAAAAAAGGAAAAGAATAGAAAGAATAAAAAAGAAAGAAAGGAAAAGGAATAGAAAAAAGAGAAAAAAGGAAAATAATAGAAAAAAGAAAAGAAAAAAGAAGAGAAAAAGATTTATGAGGGAAAGAAAGAGTGGTAAAATGAGGGGAAAGAGAAAGGGAAAAGAAAGGGTTGTGAAGTGAGCTTAAAATAGAGAGTGTGAGGTTTTTGGAGGCCATGAAGTCCTGCTTGCCAGGACGGAGCCTCAACGTAAGGTGTTGGCAGTACAACATGGCACCCTAGCCCGGGCTGAACGGTGGCCGGGCAGGACTAGTCAAATTCATTGACCTGGTCAGGCTTGCTGCTGGCCAATAGTAACAGAGTCCCTTCTAGGCTCCGGGGGGGACGGGCTATTATTACTGAGGGTTTGCTGTTTGTTCGCGTCAGCCTGCTAATACCTTATACACTCGCTTATGGATTAGATGTTTGAAGCAGCTGGGGTTAAGGGAACAGGACACTTGCTTGTTCTGTCATGTTTCTGTTCCTTTGCAGGTTTGTTACTTTGGCCTCCGGGGCATTGAATAGTCTATAGGCTTCTTTGGTTTCGCCTTTGCGGGCTTCTTTTGAGATAGAACAGGCCTCAACGTTGGTGCAAGCGGTAAGAAATTGCATCCTGGCCCGGGTTGAACGGTGGCCGGGTAGGGGTTTTTCAAATCCGTTGGCGGTAGTCCAGGCTTGCTGCTGGCTCATAGTAGCTAATCCCGTTAGGGTTCTGGTTCATTGCTGGTGCTGATCGGGGATTGTTGCTATTGGCTGCCTTGTATTCATGTTGTATCGGTCTGTGTGCTGGAGTTTTGGCCTGTGAGCCGTCAGTTTTAGTTTGTGATGTCTGTTTGAGTTAGGCCTGTGTGCCGTTATCTCTGTATCTTAGCTTAGACTTCTATTTGGCCGGTAGCATGTGCGTTGTTGCTTGTATGTGAGATGTAACAGGGCAGTCAATGGCACTCGAGGAGATGTCGCGGCTGTGGTTGCAACCCTGTTTGTTTGCATTGTGTTGCTGAGACGCTATGGTGCAACTGGCGGGGAGTGCTATGGTGGCGTGACTCTTTTAGTTGGCAAGGTGGCTATTCCCTTTGTCATCTATAGCTACCGGATTCTACAGTTTTACATGACAGGCTGTGAGTGCTGGTGGACTCTACATCTGAGGTGTTAGGCACCTATTTGAGTAGTTGCTTGCAGCTTATTTATATTTCTGCTTAGTAGTTTTTTAGCCTAGTATGGTCTTGTGTTAGTTATGTGCTGGCATGGGACTTGGGGCCATGTATGTTATAGCCCCGGGGGCCTCCGTTTGTAATTTTTATTTATTTGTTTGCGTTTGTTTTTTGGGATTTAGGCCATGTGGGGCCTAACTCTCCTGGACTTTGTATTGGCTTTATGCCTCATTTACTTTTTAATAAAGTATCACTTTACTTAAAAAAAAAAACCCTAACCTCTAAATTGTAACTTTAAATCCTAACCCCTAAATGGTGGTGACCCTACTGTTAACACCATAAATCAATTTAATAATGCAAGTGTTGTCTCTACCTTGCCTACTAATGTTGGAAGACATAATCTGGGTACTTTGCTTAATAATCTTGCTACTAATATTAGTATGGATCCTTTATTTGTTACCGGAAATGTTAATGGTAATATGGATGCATACAATGGCAGTAATCCTATTGTTACTTGTGATAATCTGCCTTTAGTATATGGCGAGACTTCTGCTTTGCTGTGTATTAGAGGTTCGAATTTAGTGGGTATTAATTACAATACTAATAATGTCTCTTTGGTGGGTGATGCCACGACAGTGGTTACTCCTTATACAAGGGCCACTATAGATGGCATCCCTTCTAGTCTTAGTCCCATTATTAATAATGCTACACTCAATGGCCAAATTCCACCTAATGGTGTGACGGTCAATGATGATGCTACTGTCCCTATGAATGCTATACGTATGGCTGTTACAAATAGGCATGTGACTTTTGAAAACCAACTGCCTAATGTTGGGGCTAGAGGACATGTGAATATACAGGGTCCAAGTAATAGAACTTTTGCTTCTTCTGTACGCATGGCTCAAGGTGGCCAGGCACCACGTTCAAATGCTCAAGTTTCAGGTACGCAATCTTGATCCTTTGCTCAATTGTTTACTGCTTCAAATCCGGGTGGACATAATGTGTCAATTTCGAATCCAATTCCTGTTCCTATTGTTTCTGAAAAAATTGTTGAAATGCACCGTGGTGAACCATGCATTACCTTGAGGATAGTGAAATTCAATAAATGAACAGGATTGAAAATACTATGTTAGTTGGTAAATTTTCTCATGGTAAATACAGTCCTATTTTTCTAAAACTTTTGTGCTTCGTGGTACAGTTGAAATTGGTCTAATGGACCCTAGACATGTGTTTTTAGCATTTTCGCATCCTGATGATTGTGTGGACATTCTGGTTAAGGGTCAGATTTGATTTGATGGTAAAAATCCTATGCGTTTGTTTAGGTGGACTGCCGACTTTGATACTCGTTTTGAAACTTCTCTGGCCCCTGTGTGGGTTTTGTTGCCTAATTTAAAAGCTAATTGTTTCTCCATTCCATGCTTGAAACAAATTGTTAAGCCAATTGGCCGATTTTTACATGTTGATGCTGCAACTGCCAAATTTTCTAGGCATAATGTAGCGAAGGTTAAGGTAGAGGTTGACCTCCTTCAGCCACTTAGGACAAGAATGTTTATCAGAATGGGTAGTAAGAAACCAGGTAAGGAGGATGATGGATTTTGGCAGACTATTGAATATGAGAAAGTTCCACCTTATTGTCTCAATTGCAGGAAACAAGGGCATTTGGCCCCGGCATGTCATTCTGGAGTTAGGCCTACTGGCCTAGTTGGTGGTCATGGCCAACCTCCGCGAGGCCCTCCGCCTGACCCACCACCACCAGACGGTGGTGGAGGCGGAGGCCCCTCTAATCCGCCTCTGGCCCCTCGTGCCCCCCCGCCATCTGGTGGAGGCAATCAAGGGTTAGTAGGTGGGGTTGGTCGGCCCCCGGTTACTCAGAACAATACAGCTCAGGAGAATTCAGGGTGGAATCAACGCCAGAGGAGAAGCACATCTAAAAGGCAGAGACAAGATAAGGGCAAGGACCCGGTTATTGATCAGGGTCTGGGTAATGTGACCTTCTTAGTCCCTCAAGTTAGGGATATGCCTGGCACTTCAGGTGTTTCACCTGAGCTGGGCTTGTCAAGTTCCCAACCTCCGGCTCCAACCCCTCTCTTTACTAGCAATGCTTTTAATCTTTTGCAGGATGTACAGGTTACAGAACAGGCTCAAGATGTCCATACTCAAAATGATAAGGAACCTGAGCTGGCCCATGGGGCTACCACCCAGGATTTTGATAGTGCATTAGATGACCACTTGGCCTCGGTTCTCGGTCATGGTGAGGTTTCTCAGGACCCTCATGCTCAATCACAAGAGGACCCTAAAAATCAGTCACTTGAGGGGCTGAACACATAGTCTCAAGTAAACATGGGGCCTTTGTCTGCTCAGGGCCTTGTCCACGATTCATCACAGGTAGATACTCGATCACAAGAGGGTCTTCTTTCTCTAGAGGGGCTGAATACACAGTCTCCTTTACCATCTGGTCAGGGCCTAGCCCAAGTTTCATCACAGGTAGATTCTCAATCCCCGAATAATGGGGGAGGTCCTTCTAATCTTCCATCTACTCCAGGGACTGCTAATTATACTGGTCAGGTTTGTTTTTCTCCTTTGATTGCTCTTGACTCTGAGGGTCTGCTGACACCAGTTCGGGGTGGGGGGACTGGATTGTGTAATTTGAACACAAACAGAACTCCATTCCCACGATGTCTCCAGGTGTTCAGCCAGTTAGGCCCCGTCGGAGAACTCGGTCAGCGTCGGAGCTTTCCAACGTTGCTGGGTTCTATCGCGAGGCGTCTGATGATGATGATAGTGATTCTTCCGTTGCTAGTAGAGTTGCTACCTTTGAGTCTGTGGGGCGTAATAAGCAGCCGGTGGGCTATGGCTCGCCCCCTAGGACCATTCGCGTGCCCTTTGGTGGCAAGTATACTACCTCTCAGGTACAGCGGGAGCCGAGTAGTGAGGCCTTTGGCACGCCTAACTCTTCTCAATCCCCCCATCCTTTTGATGATGCGGTTCCTAGTTTGGAACGTGCGGGGTATTGCCTCGCAGGGCTCTTTTTAGAGATTGCATCTGTTACTCAGAAAACATAGGCCTTTTATTTTATGCCTCCTTGAGCCATTTTGTATTACTGATAGGTTGGATAGCTTTAGACTGCGACTTGGCTTTGACATTGCTTTTGCTGGGGTTAATGACAAGTTGTGGCTCTTTTGGAACTCTGACCTTGGTTTGAATTTTGAATCTGAATCTGATCAATCGTTATCTGTCTCATGTGGTCATGCTACTATTCCTTCTGCTTTCTGGATCTCTTTTGTGAATGCTAAAACTAGGGACCGCCTAAGGGTTCCTTTATGGGATGAGTTACTCGCAGTCTCAAATAGGATCCCTCCCGGCGTTCCCTGGTCTGTTGTGGGGGGATTTTAACTGTTTGCTGAATGTGGATGTAACACCCTGTGCTACGACCCCTAACCCTAACAAAGTATTTAATCACTTTCCCTAAAAGGAGAATTAAAAAACCCATTAATCAACTGAGAAAGGCCCACCATAGTCCATGGGCCCACATCCCTATAACCAACCCCTTAGTTCTATAAGGAATAGAATTAGCAAGCCCATAGTGTTTAGACCCCAATTGGGACTCTTAGGAGTATATATAAATATAGGGTTATAGGAGGCACCTAGATCTTACACCACAATAATCTCTCACCACACAAGGAGTTCCAAGAATCCCCTTTAGGAGAAATCAAGAAAGAAGAAAGCTTAAAGAAAGACCCTTCATAGCCAAGGAAATTAATTAAGGCTAAGAGGTAACCCATGTATCAACAAAACCTATTTTCTTAGCTATGATCTCCCTCTTAGGCCTCCCTCTATATTCTCGTGTCTCGATGAATTCTTCTATGATAATTGTGTTATGATCTTGTTGATTGATAAGATGATTTATATGCCTTCTTGATAATGTTGATGATCTTGATGTTGAAAAGAAGTTCTTGATTTTGATATAATGATTCTTGACGAATCTTGATATTTCTTGATGTTCAAGATAAAATATGTTCTTGATGGTTTGGGCGGGATTAGAGCCCTAGGATGAATTGGGAATTTGAAGGTCTGTTCACTGCGGAGGCAGGTACTTTTGATTTGTCTAAACTTGACTGTATGTCGCGTCTGGTTAATGATAGTGAGAATGCTATGCTTATTGCTATCCCTGAGGAAGATGAGATTAAAAAGGTTGTGTTTGACATGAATTCAGTTAGTGCCGCAGGCCCAGAAGGGTTCACAGGGGCATTCTATAAATCTTGTTGGGATATCGTTAAGGGGGATGTGGTCAATATGGTCAGGAGTTACTTCCTTGGTAGGGAGTTCACCAGGTCTATTACTCACACCTCCATTAGGGATGGCAATGGGTCGGGTGTGGGTCGGGGAGGGCTACATCCATCACCCGATCCACCTTATATTTTCTCCACCCACCCCCACCTCCAACCCGCATCGGGTGGACTTTTTCAGAACCCACCCCCACCCCCACCGAGTGCGGGTGCCCACTACGGGTACCCACCACTTATCATCTTATTATGTTCTTCAAAAAATAATATTTAAATTATTTACACAAAATAAAAAAAAAATCCATTAGTGATACTAAAACATAAATAATGGAAATATTTAAATATAATAACTAAATTGTTAATTTTAAAAAATAAACTTAATAGTTTTTATATAAAAAATAGTAAAAAGATACACGAAGTTATATAAACTATTATAAATAACTACATACTAGTACTTATTTTACTATTATATATATATGCATACACACATGGTGGGTCGGGTGGGGTTCTAGGCGGGTCTTGTACATAGAACCCGAATCCAACCCGACCCACCGCGGGTTTTCTTTTTTAAGACCCACCCCCGACCCACCACCCACCATCACCCAAAAAAACCCGATCCATGCGGGGTGGATTCGGGTGGATATCCACGGGTCGGATTGAAATTGCCATCCCTAACCTCCATAGTGTTATTGCCTAAAAAAGCTAGCCCGGAGACATTTGCTGATTATAGGCCCATTAGCTTGTGCAACTTTAGTAGTAAAATTGTCACAAAGTTAATGGTAGTCAGGTTAGCTTCTGTCCTCCTGAGGCTGTTGTCTCCTCATCAAAGTGGTTTCGTCTCGGGGCGGTCTATTACTGATAATATTTTGCTTGCCTCTGAGATGTGCCATGGTATTACGCAAGGAAATCAGGATATAGTGTTGAAGCTGGACATGGCTAAGGCCTATGACCGGGTTTCCTGGTTTTTTCTTGTCTCTGTGATGCGTAAGATGGGTTTTTCTGAAGTCTGGATTGACTTGGTCTATCGTGCTATTTCCAATGTGTGGTACTCTGTCATTGTCAATGGGGTCAAAGAGGGTTTCTTTACCTTGTCCCGTGGATTGAGGCAAGGAGACCCACTCTCCCCTAGTCTATTCATCATCGCTGCAGAAGTCCTCTCTACGTGCCTCGCTCGAGTCCATCAGGACGAGGCTGTACCTAGATTCTCCCAGCCTCCTGGTACTCCTCATATTCATCACTTAGCCTATGCTGACGATGTTATTATTTTTAGTACTGGGAGACAGGGGGCAATATGCAAAGTCATTCGTGCTGTGAAAGATTATATGGGGATTTCAGGCCAAATGGTCAGTTTCCCTAAGAGTGTTTTTTATATGCATCCTGACACCTCGGGTCGGGTAATCCGTAGGATTGGGGACATCACTAGATGCATTCATAGATCCTTCCCTTTCACCTATCTTGGGTGCCCTATTTACGTGGGGAGGAAGATGTGTGTTTATTTTTCATCTGTGGTGGACAAGGTAAAGGCCAAATGCCTTGGGTGGCAGCGTCGGCTGCTATCTAAGCGGGGGAAAGCAATCTTAATTACTTCTGTTTTGCAAGCTATTCCTCTACATCTTTTTGTAGCTTATGCCCCTCCTAAGCAGGTTATTCGGGACCTGGAGCGGTGATTTGTCGCCTTTTTTTGGTGGCAGTCGGGAGGAGCACGCTACAATTGGGCTTCATGGAAAACGCTCTCCCTACCTAAAAAAGAGGGTGGAGTGGGATTCCTTGACCATGACATGATGGTGCGGGCATCTAGTGCGAAGCTTTGGTCGAATTTCCGCAAGGTGTATTCCCTGTGGGGAAGTTTCATGACTGCTAAGTACTGCAGTCGAGTTCACCCGGTGGCGAAACGACCGCAAACCTCCGATTCACACACTTGGAAGCGAATGCTCAGCGTCAGGAATGAGGTAGAGGCAGTCTTAGGATGGCGCCTGACTCACGGGGATGTTAATCTCTGGTGGGATAATTGGTCCAGCATCGGCACACTAGGGCGCCTTTACCCCTTCCAGGGGGTTGAGTACTCTTGTGATCTATTGTCTGACTTCATTCAGGATGGAGAGTTAGACCTATCGGTGTATGATAACCTTCTGCCACCTGGGTTGGAGGTTGACATGTCCCTTCTGGGTCAAAGAGTAGCTGACATCCCTATTTGGCGGGTGGCTACGGACGGTTTGTTTTCTTTTTCCTCTGCAAAATCTTTATTAAGACCTGAACCAATGCAGTCAGATCCTCTTTTGAGTGCATGTTGGCATAAGCATTTTCCCTTTAAGGTGTCATTTCTTGCTTGGCGTGTGTTAAGGGGTCGCTTGCCCACTGATGATGCCGTGACTAGATTTGGGCGTCTTATTGTTTCCAGATGCTGGTGCTGAAATAACTCTGTTAGGGAAACTATTGATCACATCTTTTATGCGGGGGACACTGCTAGGGCTGTATGGGGATTTTTATGGGATCACTCGGCTTGCAATTCAGTCATCGGGGTCTACGGACGCTCTTGACTTGGTGGAAGCGGGTGGTTTCACATAACCGTCTTGTTGCTTTTGTTATTTGCAGGTTGCCTTATCTTATCCTTTGGGAGTTATGGAAGCACAGGAACACATGCTTACATGGAAGAGGGCCGCCGAGTGTACCTCGAGTGGTGTATGGCGTTGCCAAAGGGGTGGTAGAATGCCTCTTTAGGCGATGGCCGCAGGAACACCTCTTGCCATCTAATTGGCCGGTCATTCTGTCCTACATAGATTCCACTATACCGCGGCGCGTGGTTCACGCTGTTAGATGGGATCCCCCTCCAGATGGTTCTATAAAGCTTAATTTTTCATATTCTGAGTCCTTGGGTGGGACTGCTGCCTTGGTACGTAATCGGGGGTGTGGTTTATGCTACGGCCTAGGCATTTCGGCAGTCGACGGGTTTCGGGACTTTTTCCATGGTATGCACCGCTCTCTTGAATGGTGTTTAGCCGAGGGTTTTAGGTCCCTGGTCTTAGAGTCTGTATGGCCTGAGCTTAAGGGTTATGTAGACCCCAGCGCACCTGGTCCATGGGTCTTTGACTCTGAAGTCACGACTCCGGTTTCTTTGTTCCTGTGCATCTGTTTATGTTCTTCAGTGTTTGCCGCAGGGTAACCTCCCGGTGGCTGCATTGGCAGATTGGGTTGGGGATAAGGATGGGGAGTTTATTTTCCGTAATTTGTCAGACTTACCACCGAGGGTGTGTGCGTTGCTTGTTCATGATGATATCCCATCGGTGGTTTTTGATGATTATGACCCGCCTTGAACTATGTTTTGCTTTTGATGAATTGTATAACTTTTCTAAAAAGACAGAGAAAAAGAGAAAAGGAAATTATAAAGAAAATTTGAAATGAAGGGAAAGTACTACTTAGAGGCAATGATGGTTTGGCTTTGTGTCAGGCCTATCCTCAACAACGTAGGTGTCAGCGGTACAAGAGGTACCCTAGTCCGGGCTGAACTGTGGCTGGGCAGGATCTATCAAATCCGTTGACCTAGTCAGACTTGCTGCTGGCCCATAGTAGCTAATCCCGTTAGGGTTCTGGTTACTGTTCGTTGCTGGTGCCGTTGAGAGGAGATTGGCTGGCCTGTACTTTGTGTGGGCCTGCGTGCCTGTATTTTTTGCCTGCGAGCCGTGTCTTTATTTTCTTTATTTATCTTTCGTTTATTTCTTTAGCGGAGATATTTCCGGATTTGTACTATTACTTCATGTTTTATTGTTTTCTGCTGGGCTAGTTGAGTAGTTTATCTTGCTGGCATAGGGCGTAGGGGGTTCCTTTCTGCTCTGTGCTCTCTGTGCCTGTCCTGCTTCTATCTGTGGCTGTGTGTTTCGCGAGATTTGATTCCTTTGTTTCATGCATAGTATACACACTGAGGTGGGAGTGCTCTCTTAGTCTACTTTCTTGAGTTGGCGATTGGAAGAAAAGGCTGGTTGTTATATAAAGGGTATGGTGGGTGTGAGGTGGGGTTCTGGCGCTTAGCATATATACTATTGCTTCTGTGGATGGCCGTATAGGTTCCCCGGGCTAAAATACAGTACGCTGTACCGAGGGAGCTGGTCTAACGCTTAGGGGTGGTATATATGTTGGCATCAGTGGTTAGGGAGCCATCGCTTGGGACTTTGGGCCGTTGAAGCCCTCTGCGATAAACTGTAGGGCTCTGTACGTACGAGGGTGGCCTGGGTTCCAAGAGTGGGTGGAGGTGAGAACCATTGCTCATGTGGCGGACTATTCACGGTCCCCCCAGATAAAAATGCAGAGATCTGTACCGGAGGGGATCTGCCAACGCATGAGGGTGGTAGGGTTTCGGGAGGCTGGTTTCATTGCTTCTGTGGATGGTCACATAGGTCCCCTCGGATTAAAATGCTGAGCTCTGTACTGCGGGGGATCGACCTGACGCTTGAGGGTGAAACTAGTCCTTCTTTGGCATTGGAGCATCGTTCCCACCCTTGGTGTAGGGCATGATGCCCAGGAATTGTCCAGCTTTGCATGTGGTACAGGTGGTTTGTAGAATGGGTTTTGGGCCCACTTGGTGGTTTAGAGTTTATTTCCTTTATTAGTTAGCCTTAGGTCTCTTTGCTTTAGTCTTTTATCTCTTTGTAGCCTTGGTCACTTTTTGGGCCTTGGCAAGACGTTGTTTTGGTTTTTGATAAGAGTTCCTATTTTTTAAAAAAAAAACTCGAACCCCTATATTCATAAGGTAAAAGATGACACAGGACAATGGATTGAGGATAGACAGGGGATAGCACAAAATGCTGTCTCCTTTTTTGAAGGACAATTCACTGCGGTGGCGGGTAATTTCGATTTGTCTAAACTTGACTGTGTGCCGCGTCTGGTTATTGATAATGAGAATGCTATGCTTATTGCTACCCCTGAGGAGGAAGAGGTTAAAAATGTTGTGTTTGCCATGAATTCTGTTAGTGCCGCAGGCCTAGACGGGTTTTCTGGGGCATTTTATAAATCTTGTTGGGAAAATTTTAAGGGGGGTGTGGTTAATATAGTCAGGAGTTATTTCCTTGGTAGGGAGTTCACCAGGTCTATTACTCACACCTCTATTGTGTTATTGCCCAAAAAAGCCAGCCCGGAGATATTTGCTGACTATAGGCCAATTAGCTTGTGCAATTTTAGTAGTAAAATTGTCACTAAGTTAATGGTAGTCAGGTTGGCTTCTGTTCTCCCGAGATTGCTGTCTCCTCATCAGAGTTGTTTCGTATCGGGGCGGTCAATCACTGATAATATTCTACTTGCCTCTGAGATGTGTCATGGTATTACGCTAGGAAACCAGGATGTAGTGCTGAAGCTAGACATGGCTAAGGCCTATGACCGGGTATCCTGGTTTTTCCTTGTCTCTGTGATGCGTAAGATGGGTTTCTCTGGAGTCTGGATTGACTTGGTTTATCGTGCTGTTTCCAATGTGTGGTACTTTGTCATTGTCAATGGGGTCAAAGAGGGTTTCTTTACCTCGTCCCATGGATTGAGGCAAGGAGACCCACTCTCCCCTAGTCTTTTCATAATTGCTGCAGAGGTGCTCTCTACGTTCCTCGCTAGAGTCCATCAGGACGAGGCTGTCCCTAGATTCCCCCAGCCTCCTGGTACTCCTCATATTCATCACTTAGCCTACGCTGAAGATGTTATTATTTTTAGTACTGGGAGACAGGGGGCAATATGCAAAGTCATTCGTGCTTTAAAAGATTATGAGGGGATTTCAGACCAAATGTTTAGTTTTCCTAAGAGTGCTTTTTATATGCATCCTGACACCTCTTGTCGGGTAATCCGAAGGATTGGGGACATCACTAGATGCATTCATAGATCCTTCCCTTTCACCTCCCCCGGAGAAGAAGTGTGTTTATTTTTCATCTATGGTGGACAAGGTAAAGGCCAAATGCCTTGGGTGGCAGCGTCGGTTGCTATCTAAGGGGGGGGGGGGGGGGGGAAGCAATTTTAATTACTTCTGTTTTGCAGGCTATTCCGTTACATCTTTTAGCAGCTTGTGCCCTTCCTAAGCAGGTTATTCAGGACCTGGAGCGGTGCTTTGCCCCCTTCTTTTGGAGGCAGTCGGGGGGTGCACGCTACAACTGGGGTTCATGGAAAACGCTCTCCCTACCTAAAAAAGAGGGTGGAGTGGGATTCCTTGACCTTGACCTGATGGTGTAGGCGTCTAGTGCGAAGCTTTGGTGGAATTTCCGCAGGGTGTATTCACTTTGCGGAAGTTTCATGACTGCTAAGTACTACAGTCGAGTTCACCCGATTCACACACTTGGAAGCGAATGCTCAGCGTCAGGAATGAGGTAGAGGCAGTCTTAGGATGGCACCTGACTCACGGGGATGTTGATCTCTGGTGGGATAACTGGTCCGGTCTCGGCACATTAGGGCGCCTTTACCCCTTCGCGGGGGTTGAGTACTCTGGTGATCTATTGTCTGACTTCGTTCACGACGGAGAGTTGGACCTATCGACGTATGATGACCTTTTGCTGCCTGGATTGGAGGCTGACATGTCCCGGCTGGGTCAAAGAGTGGCTGACATCCCTATTTGGCGGGTAGCTACGGACGGTTTGTTTTCTTTTTCTTCTGCAAAAATCTTTATTGAGACCAGAACCGGTGCATTCAGATCCTCTTTTGAGTGCATGTTGGCATAAGCATTTTCCCTTTAAGGTGTCCTTTTTCGCTTGGCATGTGTTAAGGGGTCGCTTGCCCACTGATGATGCCATGGCTAGATTTGGGCACCTTATTGTTTCCAGATGCTGGTGCTGCAATAACCCAGTTAGGAAAACTATTGATCACATCTTTTATGCGGGGGACACTGCTAGGGCTGTATGGGGATTTTTTTTGGGATCACTCGGCTTGCGATTCAGTCACCGGGGTCTACGGACGCTCTTGACTGGGTGGAAGCGGGTGGTTTCACATAACCGTCTTGTTGCTTTTGTTATTTGCAGGTTGCCTTATCTTATCCTTTGGGAGTTATGGAAGCACATGAACACATGCTTACATGGCAGAGGGTCTCCGAGGTGATTTATCGGGTAAGTGTACGTTACCCAGTTGTGGAAGTAAACTTATCTATTCGCACCCTTACCTGGTGTGGTAAGCGTCGGGGGAGGTTCCTTTAAGTTAGAGAGGGATGAAGTGAGGGGAGGTTATGTGTAGGTTTCACAATCTCACTGCGCGTCCTAAGATTCCTGGATCCTATGTTCCTAAGTACCTAGAGTTCAAGCCTAGTGTCCTAAAGTCCGGTCTTAAGAGTCTTAACCTAGGGTCAAATTTAAGCTCTGATACCAACTGTAACACCCCAGATTTTCAAGACATTTAAAACTTATAATAAAGGTAGAATCTTATTAAATCCCAAGATATAAATACAAGCGTTCGGGGTGCTATGCCACACCTAGGCTAGAGAACCCAAGTGCACAGGCTAACTAACTAATATCCTCAAAGCGTAAATACGTAAACGTGGCACGCAGGCCAAAAGGGAAACTATCTACATCTAAGTTCTAGCGCACTCCAGTGACTCAATCTTCTGTGCCTGAAAGCCAAATATATATGTTCAGCGAGAGATGCTGGTAACCCACTCCAACGCGTTGAAATACAATACATATAGAGATATATATAGATATACGAAAACCATTTTGAGCATGAAGATATATCTTACGAACTCTAGCTTTAAAACCGGGAATGACTCGACAGATAAGGCCAGACACAAGCAACAGTCATAACGAGCATATGCAGTTCACAACAGATAAGGCAGATAAGGCAAAGCATAAACAATGATCATAACCCAACATGAACAATCCCGAATATAAATCCCATAGTCACATCCCCCAAGACACTCGTAATCACAACTCGTCCATGTCACCACCCATACCACACTTTGTTGGCGCCACAGGACCAATCGCATGCCCATACATGAGGGTCAGCGCATATAGCTCTGACACGGCCCCGCAGCACCCTGCCCCGTATCGCAACACGGAGGGGTCGATCGCAACCGACCGATGAACCGCACCTCATCATAGTGTTTGATTGCAACCAAACAGTGGACCGCAGCCCAAGAGAATGTCATCTGACCGCAGCCAGGAAAAAGGACGAACCGCAGCTCGTATAGAAACGTTTGATCGCAACCAAACGGTGGACCGTAGCCCAGGAGTATCAATCTGACCACAGCCAGCTTCTGAACCGCAGCTCAGGATAACCAATCCGATCGCAACCGAATTGGGGTAACACACACACATAACACATAGCAAGCACATGCAACCCACATTACACATTGGGAAGGGGAGAAAACGTATAACAAAACCTATGCGTGATCCATCACATACTAAGAATAGTCCTAAGGGGTTCATACTTCTACCACCTAGGTCAACGGGATACCAATTCAACTAGCATGCAATATAATAGACTCGTAAACCTACGAACGGCACCCGAAATATCAAACTAGACATAGGCACGATGAACGGAGTCTGTTGGGACACCACGGGGAACGGGGGAACATCAAACGGGGAAGCCGGGATCCCGGGTGGGATGAATTTCCAGCTGGTAGCTGGTGGGTGGGGGCCACCCGCCGGCTGCCCGCCGGATAATACTGTTCCGGGCAGCGGGTCGCCGGCGGGCAGCTGCCCGCCCGCCGGCCACCCGCTGCCAAGCGGTGTTTCACGGCCACGGGTAGGTGGCGGGTCCCCTACCCCCCACTGACTCTTTTCACACACTTTACGCCCCGGGAACCGTTGTGGAACCCGAAACCATGCTTAGACACTTTACAACGCAATTAACGACAATACGTAGACAATTAACGAATCAAATACAAGAAACGGACGACACCTAACCTATCATGCTTTTCTAAATATAATCAACACCCAAACATGCGATTTCCCCACCCGATAATCCAAGAATAAGATCATACGATACAACCTAGGGTTCTAATCACTTTTATATCACGAGAATACGGTTCGTCTTCTAATTGCAAGGTTCGGTAAGAATAACACATAAACATCAAGAGCATCACACAATTATCAAGAACAACACATAATCATCAAGAACTTCATATAATCATCAAGAACACCATAATTATCAAGAATCTCCCAATATCAAGATTATCAAGATCCCTCATGGGATCATCACATCAATTATCAATAATAAACATCATAACTCGCCAATATGCAATAATATGGGGAAACCCTAGGGGGAAATCATAACTATGAAAATAGGTTTTGTTGAGACATGGGTTACCTCTTAGCCTTAATTAACTCCTTGGCTATGAAGGATCTTTCTTTAAGCTTTCTTGATTTCTTGATTTCTCCTAAGGGGATTCTTGGAACTCTTTGGGTGGTGAGAGATTATTGTGGTGGGGATTCTAGGTGCCTCCTAAGTTCCCTATTTATATATATTTAAGACTCCTAGTTAGGGCCTGAATGGTATGGGTTTACTAATTCTATTCCTTATAGGGCTAGGGCTTGTTTTAGGGATAAGGGTCCATGGTCCATAGTGGACCATATTAATTAAAGAAGATCCTAATCATAATCTGAATAGTAAAAGGCCTACTTCCTTTATTCCTAACAGGCTTAAGATTCTTATTCGGGCAAGGGTCCACGGTTCATGGTGGACCTTACTAATTAATTAAAGGTAAACCTAACATAATTAAATCATATTTAATTATTATTAACGGGATTAATTAAATAATTAATCCTGGATTGAAGGCCGTAACACGGGGTGTTACACTCTCCTCCCCTTACGAGAAGCTTCATCCCCGAAGCTTGGAAATCATTGCAGGGTTAACGAGTCAAGAGAAGAACCGTGGTCCTATAGAGAAGGTATTCCACGGGGAAATTGTATACTTGCACGCCTATGTGTGTTGGGTTTTTGGGAACGATTAGGTTTACAGGGCTAAGAGAGTGGGTTTCAAACTTGAGGACACGGTGAATTCAGGAATTAGGATCGAGTTTTCGAGGTTGCAACTTAGGTTGTGAGGTTGCCACTTGTATGGAATCGTTAAAACATGGGATTGAGAATTGGGTCTGAAGGGTAGAAAGGGTTTTGAAATAAGGAAGCGGCCGATTTTCCGAGGGAGGGAAAGGAATTTGGCTAGGATGGGTTAAGGTTTCTCGATCCCAAGTGAATAATCTGGTTAGATGCTTTGATCACGATGCGCCGACGAGCTGATGATCCTCCTTCCTTGGTGTTGTTGCTTGCTTGACTTTAAGATCTTTGTTAGACCTTGCTTCCCAGGCTAAGGTTTCATCCTTCTCTTCTTTCTTGAGGGAATTTCCTGTGGTGATTCAACACTTACTTCTTTAATGCGCCCAAGGCCTTGACAGAGTTGGGTCAACCAAGCCAATCTCTTAGGGCGCACTTCCCAAATTCTTCCCAAAGTCTCTTGGGAGTCGATGGACTTTGGGTTGAATTTCTCTTCTTATTGAATTTCATCTCTTCTTTAGTGGATGAAATTCTTAGTAAGACTTCATGTCTTACCCGAGGTTCGGCATTGTGGTGCCCTGTTTGTGTTATTTTTAATGATGAAGGTGTCCTTGCGTGCCCTTTTCCTTTTAAAGCGCGGTCGGTTACCAAATCTCGTTGTGGGATGACTCGGCGACTTTACGAGTCACCTCATTTCCTTGTGGGTCCTTAATGACCCTTGAAGTCTTGGCGCGAATGTGTTCTTCACCCTTTTGCTTAGCACCATGGGCTACGTAGTTCTTGATTCCATACAACTTGTAAGGAGTCCTCTGATTTGCTCGAACGATGTCCATGGTTTGGAGGAGTCCCGGTCCCTCATTAGCATTTTGACTTTTAAGGTTTTCGTGGGTTCTTAGTACGAGTTCTCAACTCGCCTCCTTGGTTTGCGCAATCCTTTACGCCAAACATCCCTAGTCGGTTGTATCGTAGGATCCGATTTCAATTACTCGTGCAATGTAATTGATTGTGATTTCCCGATGGTGTCTCGTGCGTCAAGGTCTTTTACGTAGGACACTATGTTTGGGTGGTCCATGGTTCCTTACCCAAGACTCACATTCCTCAATCGAGGCACACAAGTGCGCCACAAATCAATAAAATGAGGGGTTAAGAAATCAGCACATTGTACCAGTGGGCGCGAGGTGGGTGGTCGTCCGCCTGCCAAGCTCCTGCCAAGGACCCGCCAAGGTCCCGTCAAGGACCCGTTGGGGACCCGCGGGAAAGTGACTAGGAATAGTCAATTCCTTCGGGAAAGACCCCAAAAATGCACAGATTCATGTCCTGACAAGTCCCATTCCCTTGTGCACAACAAAAGGGACTTGGATACATAGGATGACCCATCGTACAATGTTCATTGATCCTTAAGCACGAGTTCTAGAGGTAGATATACATACATATATATATCTATGTTTTCTTGGTCTGGGTTTAAAGGGGTGTAAGAAGTGCAAGGGCTAGGTTTCAAAGTCGAGGGGCGGATAGGGTCGATGTCTCAAGGTCGTAATACAGGAAGGAAGGTTGCCACCATGTACGGGTTTGTCTGTAATGAGGGATCAAGAGCGAGGTTTGGAGTGATAGGACGGATTCTTTAACGAAATGGTACTTGATTGGCAAGGGAGGGAAAGGGGCTAAGGACTCTTGGCTTCGAGTGATTATGCCTGTTTGGGGCTTGGTTGTGGCGTGCAGTCGAACTGGTGATCCCTTTTCCTTGGCTTTGTTTGATTCTAAGATTTTCGTTTGATCTTCTCTTCCCGTGTCGAAGTCCCCTTCGTCTCTATGGCTTCCAGGGGGATTCTCATGATGGTTTCCGTGCACGTTCCCCTCGGATGTCCAGAAGTCTGGACCCAGTCGGTTTAGTGGGTCAAACCCCTAGGCCTTGACTCCTAATCCTTGCCGAGGGTTCTTAAGGGTAAGGGGGGTTTCGGGTTAGTCTTTCTTGTTCTATTGGGTTTCATCTCTTCCTTGGTGGATGAAATTCTTAGCAAGGCTTTATGTCCTCCTTGAGGTTCGGCCTGTTGCACCTATTTGACGATGTTTTCTGTAGCGAGGGCCCCTGACACATTGAACGTATTTGTTTGCCTGCTCTTGTCAACGCATGGCGTTCTTCGGTGGCGTACGTACAGGCTATGGTTTCTCATGAAGCCTTCACGGTTTTCGTGCAAGGGTGGGGTGATACGTATTCGTAACCTCCACCTACTTCGCCGATTCCTATCTAACAACTTATTTTAAATTTGAATCAATGAATGTCGGTTCTTCACGCCCCTGGGCAGGGTAATGGCCTTATGCTGCTCTACGGTTTTTAACAGGGTTTCCAAACGGAGTGGGGATATGAACTTAGAGTAAGGGCAGTAACAATTTAGGGTTTCCGAGGGTTTGGGTTAAGCGCAACAATGGGTGAGCAAGGTCATGACGGTTGCGAATTTGCTCTTAAGGTAATTAAGGATTCGGGGTGGGAGTTTTCAACAAATAGGGGTATCAAGATGCTTGGGTTTCAGGGCGGATGATATTTTAAATTGGGGTGGTGGGGTCGCAAGGTGTCGCGATATACTTACCTTGCACCCAAGGATTCGACTGATGGTGTCGTTCCTTCGTTACTTTAATAGGTGTCCTAGTTCTCCTTCCTGCTTGTTGTAGCCGCAACTCGGGTTTGCCGAGATAAGGCAACTTGTCGGAAGGTGCATGTCATTTGTCTGACTCGGGGGTTATCGTGGTTACCCTGGGTTGGTGCGTATTGCAGTCCGTCCCTTTTAGCAGTCCTGACTGTAACGCCTCTTCTTAGTAGTCATCCAAATCTTCCTTTTCTTTGGTCAGGGTCCTTGTCAAGTCTTTTGATGGGAGTTAAGACGAGGTGATTTATCGGGTAAGTGTACGTTACCCAGTTGTGGAAGTAAACTTATCTATTCGCACCCTTACCTGGTGTGGTAAGCGTCGGGGGAGGTTCCTTTAAGTTAGAGAGGGATGAAGTGAGGGGAGGTTATGCGTAGGTTTCACAATCTCACTGCGCGTCCTAAGATTCCTGGATCCTATGTTCCTAAGTACCTAGAGTTCAAGCCTAGTGTCCTAAAGTCCGGTCTTAAGAGTCTTAACCTAGGGTCAAACTTAAGCTCTGATACCAACTGTAACACCCCAGATTTTCAAGACATTTAAAACTTATAATAAAGGTAGAATCTTATTAAATCCCAAGATATAAATACAAGCGTTCGGGGTGCTATGCCACACCTGGGCTAGAGAACCCAAGTGCACAGGCTAACTAACTAATATCTTCAAAGCGTAAATACGTAAACGTGGCACGCAGGCCAAAAGGGAAACTATCTACTTCTAAGTTCTAGCGCACTCCAGTGACTCAATCTTCTGAGCCTGAAAGCCAAATATATCTGTTCAGCGAGAGATGCTGGTAACCCACTCCAACGCGTTGAAATACAATACATATAGAGATATATATAGATATACAAAAACCATTTTGAGCATGAAGATATATCCTACGAACTCTAGCTTTAAAACCGGGAATGACTCGACAGATAAGGCCAGACACAAGCAACAGTCATAACGAGCATATGCAGTTCACAACAGATAAGGCAGATAAGGCAAAGCATAAACAATGATCATAACCCAACATGAACAATCCCGAATATAAATCCCATAGTCTCATCCCCCAAGACACTCGTAATCACAACTCGTCCATGTCACCACCCATAACACACTTTGTTGGCGCCACAGGACCAATCGCATGCCCATACATGAGGGTCAGCGCAAATAGCTCTGACACGGCCCTGCAGCACCCTGCCCCGTATCGCAACACGGAGGGGTCGATCGCAACCGACCGATGAACCGCAGCTCATCATAGTGTTTGATCGCAACCAAACAGTGGACTGCAGCCCAAGAGAATGTCATCTGACCGCAGCCAGGAAAAAGGACGAACCGCAGCTCGTATAGAAACGTTTGATCGCAACCAAACGGTGGACTGCAGCCCAAGAGTATCAATCTGACCGCAGCCAGCTTCTGAACCGCAGCTTAGGATAAGCAATCCGATCGCAACCGAATTGGGGTAACGCACACACATAACACATAGCAAGCACATGTAACCCACATTACACATTGGGAAGGGGAGAAAATGTATAACAAAACCTATGCGTGATCCATCACATACTAAGAATAGTCCTAAGGGGTTCATACTTCTACCACCTAGGTCAACGGGATACCAATTCAACTAGCATGCAATATAATAGACTCGTAAACCTACGAACGGCACCCGAAATATCAAACTAGACATAGGCACGATGAACGGAGTCTGTTGGGACACCACGGGGAACGTGGGAACATCAAACGGGGAAGCCGGGATCCCGGGTGGGATGAATTTCCAGCGGGTAGTCGGTGGGTGGGGGCCACCCGCCGGATAATACTGTTCCGGGCAGCGGGTCGCCGGCGGGCTGCTTGCCCACCCGCTGCCGGGCGGTGTTTCACGGCCACGGGAAGGTAGCGGGTCCCCTACCCCCCACCTACCCCCCACTGACTCTTTTCACACACTTTACGCCCCGGGAACCGTTGTGGAACCCGAAACCATGCTTAGACACTTTACAACGCAATTAACGACGATACGTCGACAATTAACGAATCAAATACAAGAAACAGACGACACCTAACCTATCATGCTTTTCTAAATATAATCAACACCCAAACATGCGATTTCCCCACCCGATAATCCAAGAATAAGATCATACGATACAACCTAGGGTTCTAATCACTTTTATATCACGAGAATACGGTTCGTCTTCTAATTGCAAGGTTCGGTAAGAATAACACATAAACATCAAGAGCATCACACAATTATCAAGAACAACACATAATCATCAAGAACTTCATATAATCATCAAGAACACCATAATTATCAAGAATCTCCCAATATCAAGATTATCAAGATCCCTCATGGGATCATCACATCAATTATCAATAATAAACATCATAACTCGCCAATATGCAATAATATGGGGAAACCCTAGGGGGAAATCATAACTATGAAAATAGGTTTTGTTGAGACATGGGTTACCTCTTAGCCTTAATTAATTCCTTGGCTATGAAGGATCTTTCTTTAAGCTTTCTTGATTTCTTGATTTCTCCTAAGGGGATTCTTGGAACTCTTTGGGTGGTGAGAGATTATTGTGGTGGGGATTCTAGGTGCCTCCTAAGTTCCCTATTTATATATATTTAAGACTCCTAGTTAGGGCCTGAATGGTATGGGTTTACTAATTCTATTCCTTATAGGGCTAGGGCTTGTTTTAGGGATAAGGGTCCATGGTCCATAGTGGACCATATTAATTAAAGAGGATCGTAATCATAATCTGAATAGTAAAAGGCCTACTTCCTTTATTCCTAACAGGCTTAAGATTCTTATTCGGGCAAGGGTCCACGGTTCATGGTGGACCTTACTAATTAATTAAAGGTAAACCTAACATAATTAAATCATATTTAATTATTATTAACGGGATTAATTAAATAATTAATCCGGGATTGAAGGCCGTAACACGGGGTGTTACAGGATCCCCCTCCGGATGGTTCTATAAAGCTCAATTTTTCATATTCTGAGTCGTTGGGTGGGACTGCAGCCTTGGTACGTAATCGTGGGGGTGGCTTCTGCTACGGCCTAGCCATTTCGGCAGTCGACGGGTTTTGGGACTTTTTCCATAGTATGCACCGCTCTCTTGAATGGTGTTTAGCCGAGGGTTTTAGGTCCCTGGTCCTAGAGTCTGTATTGCCTGAGCTTAAGGGTTATGTAGACCCCACCGCACCTAGTCCATGGGTCTTTGACTCTGAAGTGTCACGACTCCGGTTTCTTTGTTCCTGTGCATCTGTTTCTGTTCTTTAGTGTTTGTCGTAGGGTAATCTCCCGGTGGCTGCATTGGCAGATTTGGTTGGGGATAAGGATGGGGAGTTTATTTTCCGTAATTTGTCAGACTTACCACCGAGGGTGCGTGCCTTGCTTGTTCATGATGATATCCCGTCAGTGGTTTTTGATGATTATGACCCGCCTTGAACTATGGTTTTGCTTTTGATGAATTGTATCACATTTTAAAACAGAAAAAAGATAAAAGATAAAAGAAAGTGAGGAAAAGAGCAGAGGAAATTATAAAGAAAATTGAAATGAAGGGAAAGTTCTACTTAGAGGCAATGATGGTTTGGCTTTGTGCCACGCCTAGCCTCAACAACGTAGGTGTCAGCGGTACAAGAGGCACCCTAGTCCGGGCTGAACGGTGGCCGGGCAGGATCAATCAAATCCGTTAACCTAGTCAGGCTTGCTGCTGGCCCATAGTAGCTAATCCCATTAGGGTTCTGGTTACTGTTTGTTGCTGGTGCCGTTGAGAGGAGATTGGCTGGACTGTACTTTTTGTGGGCATGCGTGCCTGTATTTTTGGCATGCGAGCCGCATCTCTATTTTCCTTATTTATCTTTTATTTATTTCTTTAGCGGAGATATTTCCGGACTTGTACTATTACTTCATGTTTTATTGTTTATTGCTGGGTTGGTTGAGTAGTTGGCCTTGTCGGCATAGGGCGCGGGGGGCTTTTCAATACGGGGGGTTTTCTCTTTCTGCTCTGTGCTCTCTGGGCGTGTCCTGCTTCTATCTGTGGCTGTGTGTTTCGTGGGATTTGATTCACGTGTTTCATGCATAGCATACACTCTGAGGTGGGACTGCTCTCTTATTCTGCTTTAAATATTTTGCTTGAGTTGGCGTTTGGAAGAAAAGGCTGGATGTTCTACAAAGGGTTGGGTGGGTGTGAGGTGGGCTTCTGGTGCTTAGCATATATACTATTGCTTCTGTGGATGGCCGTACATGTTCCCCTGGTTAAAATACAGTACATTGTACCGAGGGAGCTGGTCTAACACTTAAGGGTGGTATATATGTTGGCACCAGTGGTTAGGGACCCATCGTTTGGGACTTTGGGCCGTTGAAGCCCTCTGCGATAAAATATAGAGCTCTGTACGTACGAGGGTGGCCTGGGTTCCAAGGGTGGGTGGAGGTGAGAACCATTGCTTATGTGGCGGACTATTAACGGTCCCCCCGGATAAAAATGCAGAGATCTGTACCGGAGGGGATCTGTCCAACGCATGAGGGTGGTGGGTTTCTGGAGGCTGGTTTCATTGCTTCTGTGGATGGTCACGTAGGTCCCTTCGGATAAAAATGCAGAGCTCTGCACCGCGGGGGATCGACCTGACGCTTGAGGGTGAAACTAGTCTTTTCTGGCTTTGGAGCACCGTTCCTACCCTTTGTGTAGGGCATGACGCCCAGAAATTGTCCAGCTTTGCATGTGGTACAGGTGGTTTGTAGAATGGGTGTTGGGCCCACATGGTGGTTTAGAGTTTATTTCCTGTATTAGATAGCCTTAGGCCGTTTGGCTCTATTCTTTTATCTCTTTGTAGCCTTGGTCACTTTTGGGCCTTGGCAAGACTTTGTTTTGGTTTTTTAATAAGAGTTCTTCTTTTCTTTAAAAAAAAAAAAAAAAAAAAAAAAAAAACCTAACCCCTAATTGTAACCCTAACTCCTAAATTTTTAACCTTAAATCCTAAACCATAAACCCAAACCCCTAACACCTAAACCCAAAACACTATTGGCTGCCTTGTATTTCATGCTTATCGGTCTGTGTGCCAAAGTTTTGGCCTGTGAGCCGCCTTTATTAGTTTAGATATCTTCTGACTTAGGCCTGTGAGCCGTTATTTCAGAGCTATAGACATGAATTGTAGCCGGGAACATGTGCATGGCTGCTTGTATGTTTGATGTAACAGGGCAGTCAAGGGCACCCCAGGAGATGTTGCGGTTTTGGTTGCAGCTCGGTCTGTTTGCATTTTAGTGCTGGGACGCTATGGTGCAACTGGCAGGGAGGTACTACGATGCGTGACAGGCAAGGTGGCTGTTCCCCTTGTCACCTTTCTACACGTTTATATGGTGGGCTGTGATGCTGATGGGTTACACTTGGTTTGCATCCATTAAGCGGTGGTTGCAGTCTACTTGTGCTTATGTTACTTATTAGCCTTTGTCCTTTAGCCTAGTATAGTCTAAGTGTTAGTTATGTGCTAGCATTGGGCTTGGGGCCACATGTCATAACCCCAGGGGGACCTTAATGATCTGCCGCCTAGGGTGCGTTCCCTGTTGGTACACGATGACATACCCTATGTGTTTTTTGAGATAGATGATCCCCCGTGATTCTGGCCTGCTTGGAGGCTATGAAGTCCTGCTGGTCGGGACTGAGTCTCAACGTAAGGTGTTGGCGGTACAACAGGGCACCCTAGTCTGGGCTGAACGGTGCACCAGGCAGGACTATTAAATCCGTTGACCTGGTCAGGCTTGCTGCTGGCCAATAGTAGCCGAGTTCCTTCTGGACTCCGGGGGGGGATGGGTTTCATTTGGGGGGTTGCGGTTTGTTCGCGTCAGCCTGTTAATACCTATACACTCACCTGATGTGAAAAATGGAAATAGCTGGGGTCGAGGAAACAGGATGTTGTTTGTTCTATCTTGTTTTCTATTTTTGCAGATTTGTTTCTTTGGCCTCCGAGGCGTATACTGGTCTACAGGCTTTTTTGGTTCCGCCTTTGCAGGCGTTTTTTGAGATAGACCAGGCCTCAACGTTGGTGCAAGCGGTAAGAAATTGCATCCTGGCCCGGGCTGAACGGTGGCCGGGTAGGTGTTTCTCAAATCCGTTGGCATAGTCCAGGCTTGCTGCTGGCCCATAGTAGCTAATCCCGTTAGGGTTGGTTCTGGTTCGTGCTGGTGCTGATCGGGGTTCGATGCTATTGGCTGCCTTGTTTTCATGGATACATCGGTCTGAGTACCGAAGTTTTGGCCTGTGATTCGCCTTGTGCTATTTATGTATCTCTTTGACTTAGGCCTGTGTGCCGATATTTTTGAGTATTTCTGAGTGTTGATAGGGCATTACCATATTAGTTGGTGTGTGTATTATTGCTTTAACAGGGCAGTCAATAGCACCCCAGGAGATGTTGCGGTTGTGGTTGCATCCCAGTTGGATTGCACTATAGTGCTGAGACGCTATGGTGCAGTTGGCAGGGAGGCGCTATGGTTCGTGACAGGCAAGGTGGCTGTTCCCCGTGTCACTTATCTTCATGCTTATGGTGGACCGTGATGCAGCTGGGTTATATTTGCATTCATATTTCTTCGAGCAGTTGTGCATTTACTTAGTAGTTTATTTTGTGACTATCGTTTCATCATAGTCTTTGGTCTAGTGTTAGTCATCTAGCATGGGACTTGGGGCATGTAAGTTATAGCCCCGGGGGCCTCATTATGTAATCTCATTTTATTTTTCTAGCTTAGTATTAGTTAGTGGGTTTTTGGTCGTGTGTGGCCTAATCCCTTGGACATTGTATTGGCTTCGGCCTTTCATTTTATTAATAAAGTATGATTTACTTGATAAAAAAAAAACCAAAAAAAAACCCCTAAGCTGTAACCCTAACCACTAAATTGTAACCCTAACACCTAAATTGTAACCTTAAACCCAAAACCCTAATCCTTAAACTATAACCTAAACCCTAAGTCCTAAACCCTAACCCCTAAATTGTAACCCTACTTTAAATTGTAACCCTAAACGCTAACTCCTAAATTGTAACCCTCAACACTAAATTGTAACCATAAATCCTAACCCCTAACCTAAACCCTAAACCCTAAATTGTAATTCGAAACCCTAAACCCTAAATTGTAACCCTAAACCCTAACCCTTAAATTGTAACCCTAAACCCCAACCACTAATTGTAACCCTAAACCCTAAATTGTAACCTTAAACCCGAAATCCTAATCCTTAAACTATAACCTAAACCCTAACCCCTAAATTGTATCTTTAAATCCTAACCCCAAAATTAAAACCCTAAACCCTAAATTGTAACTTTAAAACTCTAACCCGTAAATTGTAACCCTAAATCCTAACCCCTAAATTGTAACCCTAACCCCTAAATTGTAACCTTAAATCCTAAACCATAAACTCAAAACCCTAACACCTAAACCCAAAACCCTAACCTTTAAATTGTAACCTAAACCCTAAACCCTAACCCCTAAGCTGTAACCCTAAACCCTAAACCCTAACCTCTAAACTGTAACCCTAAACCCTAAATTGTAACCCTAACCCCTAACCCCAAAACCCTAACCCTTAAATTGTTACCTTAAATTGTAACCCTAAACCCTAACTCCTAAATTGTTGAAGCAACTTCTTCTGAGAGGGACAAGCCGGCTGAAGCTAAGATGACCAAACCAATGGATGGGATAACTATATCCCACCTGGGCAGTCAAGCAGATATTAACCGAAAAGATAATATCCATGCCTCACAAAACACAATGTCTTGGCCACCATCATTGCCAAAAGGTCCACTTGGTAGTAGTAATGAGAGGAAGACAGGTGCCGAGAAAAATCAAAATGTGGCTCATGCAATGGAGATTGATTCACAAGACAAAACCCCAGAGGATATTAAAGTAGAGACAAACGCAAGGGTCACTTCCAGTACCGCAAGACCATACTTCTCTTCTCAACTTGCTTCTGGTGCAGTTCCAGTGTCTTGGCCATTTCAGTCACCGGCTTCATCAAGGTTCCCCCCCCTCGTCTCAATTCTCGCAGCCACCAAAGCATAACATTACAGATAAAGGAGCAATTAAGCAAGACGAAAATGACAAAGGCAACTAATGTGGTAATCCTCGAAAGTGTACAGTTGATTCCATTGTTGTGTTCATGCGACGGTGTAGGAAATTGTGTACTAACCTGTTAAGAGACTCCTTTTGTGTCTAAATCTTACATGGTTTAGCTTCCATGCTATGCCATCTAACATGGGTAAGCAGATTCTAGCTAGCTTCCTCTAGTTCCTATCATGAAATGGTTCCTTAGCATTAGTTAGCTGTGCTTTGATGAAGTGCTGGAAGATAGGAAGAGTCAAAGATGCCATTAAATTCTTTAATTTGCACATCAAGTCTTCAATACAAAAACTACAAAATGATGTTGTGACTAAAAAAAAAAAAAAAAAAAAAAAAAAAAAAAAAAAACCTTAAACCCAAACTCTTAAATTGTAACCCTTAACCCTAAATCCTAACCCCTAACCTTAAACCCAAAACCCTAATCCTTAAACTGTAACCTAAACACTAAGTCCTAAACCCTAACCCCTAAATTGTAACCCAACTTTAAATTGTAACCCTAAACCCTAACTCCTAAATTGTAACCCTCAACACTAAATTGTAACCCTAAATCCTAACCCCTAACCCTAAACCCTAAACCCTAAATTGTAACTCGAAAACCTAAACCGTAAATTGTAACCCTAAACCCTAACCCTTAAATTGTAACCCTAAACCCCAACCACTAATTGTAACCCTAAACCCCAAATTATAACCCGAACCCCTAAATTGTAACCTTAAACCCAAAATCCTAATCCTTAAACTGTAACCTAAACCCTAAGTCCTAAACCCGAACCCCTAAATTGTAACCCTACTTTAAATTGTAACCCTAAACCCTAACTCCTAAATTGTAACCCTCAACACTAAATTGTAACCCTAAATCCTAACCCCTAACCCTAAACCCTAAACCCTAAATTGTAACTCGAAACCCTAAACCCTAAATTGTAACCCTAAACCCTAACCCTTAAATTGTAACCCTAAACCCCAACCACTAATTGTAACCCTAAACCCCAAATTGTAACCCTAACCCCTAAATTGTAACCTTAAACCCAAAATCCTAATCCTTAAACTATAACCTAAACCCTAAATCCTAAACCCTAACCCCTAACCCCTAAATTGTATCTTTAAATCCTAACCCGAGCAGGAGGAAGAGGAGGCCCATGCGACCTCGAATCCATGACCAGAATGTTGATCAGAGATTAAATGGAAGGTCAATTGCAGATTTGTTCCCGGAGTTGGGCGGTCAAAATTGCGGAGGTCAACTGCCGATTGAAGTGGAGAATCTTCCTTGTGCGAGGCCGAATCGATCGGAAATGCACAATGATGGAGCCGATTGGATGAAGCAAAGTCCGATTGTAAGATTCACAACGCTTGAATGGGGAACTCTAGTAAAGTCGGAGGAGAAATTCGCGCTTATTGGGCGATTTCCGAATGGGAGACCGCCACTGGATGTGGTCAGGGCTCAACTCCATGCGATTCTCCGATTGAAAGGCAATGTATACATTGGATCTTTAGATCGTCGATCTGTGCTGCTCCGATTTGAGAACGAAGATGACTGCCGGCGAGCTTGGCTCAGGAATCAGGTGTCGATTGAAGGTTGCCGTCTCTGGCTGACGAGGGAGACACTGGACTGGAAACCGGGCATAGACTCTCCAAATGCATTGGTATGGCTCAATCTCCCCAATTTACCTAGCCATTTATTCAGTTATGCCTTGTTATCTCGCATTTGTGAATCAATTGGAACGGTGGTAGAACTGGATGGGGCGACGAATAGACGATCCAGGCCAACTGTCGCAAGAGTGCGAATAGAAATTGATGTGTCTAGGCCTATTGTTGATCGAATATGGATTGAGGTGGGGGATGGAAGGGATGTTTTAACAGGTTTCTGGCAGAGTGTTGTTGTGGAAAAGGTCCCAGTGTTCTGTGATGTTTGTGCCCGGTTTGGCCATAGACATGAGGACTGCCGGAGACAAGGAAATAGGTCGGGGATTGATCGGAGAAAGCAATGCCCAGGAATGAAGGGCACACCACCTGCTTGTAGAAATGTCACAAATGTCACAAAGGCAACTCCCACATCCAGTATGTAGAGAGATCCTGAGGTGGGGACTTCTGATCTAAATCCAGCAATGGGGAATGGAGTACAAATAAAGGAGAGGGAAATGAACACTTGTACGCCTGATTTGGAGGTTTCTGGTGAGATAGAAAAAAAGAAGGAAGAGGCCTTGGCATCCATGGCTGATGATATCATAGAAGAAGCAGCCATGGGATTACTTGATGAAGTTGCAGAAAAGATCCTCCAAGAAGATGGTTTATGTAAGAAATCTGGGAGTGAGAGTTCTAAGAAGCAGCTGGATAAAGCTGGAGAACTAAAAGGGAATAAGAAGGCTGCAGAAGTGGTAGAGACCTCACCAGAAAAGTGTGGTCTAGAGGGGTCTGAATGGGACAGCACACAAAGCCCTTCTACAGAAAGGAGCAAGTCTTCAGGACAGAGTAAGGGTTTGACAAAAAATCAGATAAGAAGGGAAAAGAGAAAGCAAAGCATGGCTAGAAAGGATGAAAATGAAAATAAAAGAAGGGGAGAGATGTTGGAGAAAGGAAGCTCACAGATGGTTTCTCGCTTGTCTGAATCTCTTATGGAGCTTGAGGTTTGGATTGAGAGGGTAAGAGAAGTGGTGAACAAAGAGGAGGCAGAAGTGATTGAGAATGCCAGAGCAGAGGTGCTACATTTTCTTAAACATGCTCAAGTTGAGTTAGGAGAGGGAAGATTTCAGGAAAAAGAGCAGGAGTTGGTACAGAAGGCTAATAAAATCTTCATGGAAAAGCTGGCAAATGTTCAAGAGAAAGTTAGAAGCTTGGTGGAGGAGATGGGGAGCCCAATGACGGGTAGGAGGGAGATTAATGTTACTGGAAAACCTGGAAAAAGTAACCCAGTACATCTAATTGAAAGCTCAGGATCATCTAAGGACATGGGTAGCAGCCAAAACATGGAGATTATGGATCATAGAGCCTTTGTAGTTAAGAAGAAAATCTGGGAAGAGGCTAAGCTGGAGATAACTGCACATATGTCAAACCTAAAGAAGGAAATGGAGTGAAAAGAATTGGAGTGAGAAAAAGGAGAGTTGGGAGGAAAAGAAAGAGTGGATGGGAGTTAAAAAACAGTGAGTGTGTGAGGTTCTCTGGGGACCGGGAAGCCCTACTTCGCAGTGCTGAGTCTCAACGTAAGGTGCTGGCGGTACAACAGGGCACCCTAGTCCGGGCTGAACGGTGTGCCGGGCAGGATTATCAAATCCGTTGACCTGGTCAGGCTTGCTGCTGGCCAATAGTAGCTGAGTTCCTTCTGGACTCCGGGGGGACGGGCTATTATTTGGGGGGTTGCTTTTGTTCGCGTCAGCCTGGTATAAACTTAAACACTCACCCGAGATAGATGTGATAGTTGGGTCATGGGAACACGATGCTAGCTTGTTCTATCTTGTTTCTATTTTTCAGGTGCTACTTCTTTGACCTCGGAGGCATGAACTGGTCTTGGGCTCTTTGGTTTCGCCTTTGCAGGCATCTTTGGAAAAGACCAGGTCTCAACGCCGATGCAAGCGGTAAAAAATTGCATCGTAGCCCGGACTGAACGGTGGCCGGGTAGGTGTTTTTCAAATCCGTTGGCGGTAGTCCAGGCTTGCTGCTGGCCCATAGTAGCTGATCCCGTTAGGGTTGGTTCTGGTTCGTGCTGGTGCTGATCGGGAGTTCTGCTATTGGCAGCCTTGTGCCGTGTTGATGATTTATTGGCTCGGGATTCTGTCTCAGGACTGCGTGCCATTATGGTTCTACAGGGCAGTCGATAGCATCCCGGCTAGGCAGCATTATGGTGTGTAGTCGCTGTAGTGCAACTGGCTGGGGGGCTACGTTTGTGACACGCGAGGCATCTATCCTCGCTACTTGTGCTTCAGATTACATGGTGGGCGGAGATGCAGTTGGGCTGTACGTGACTTTTGGTGCAGCATCTCAGTCTACTTACTGGTTTTGACATACTCCTGCCTGCGATTAGTTAGTGATAGCTGGCATAGGGCTTGGGGCATGCATGTTAGAGCCCCGGGGGCCACTTTATGGTATCTTGTCTTATTTTACTTTTCCTTACTTAGCTTATTAGCAGGATTTAGGCCATGTGGGGCCTAAGTCCATCCGGACCGTGTACTGGCCTTGGCCTTCCTTTTTATTAATAAACTTCTTTTTTTAAAAAAAAATTAATAAAAAATAAAAAAAAAAAAAAAATAAAAAAAAACAAAAAAAAAGAAGGAAATGGGAATGCAGGAGTTTGAAAGAAGAAAGGAAGAAATAGTGGAGAAAACAAAGAGCCTATACTTAAACAAGCTGAAGGAGCTGTTAGAAGCTCATATGTGAGGCCCTAAGGAGGCATAAGGGAGGTTCATCTACCTTGATGAACCTCTGGTTCTGGTTGGGAAAAGGAAGGATAGTGGTAGATAGACCAATTTTGGTCCTTGTGCTTGGTTTAGACCTTTATGGTCCTTGTTTTGTAATGGCTTTTTGCCTTGTGAGCCATTGGTCACTTTAGGGCCAATGGCGTTTGTTGTAAGGCCTTGTGCCTCTTTTTTGGTGAAATAAAATTCCAATGTTCGTATTAAAAAAAAAAAAAAAAATCCTAACCCTAAACCCTAAATTGTAACTTTAAAACTCCAACCCGTAAATTGTAACCCTAAATCCTAACCCCTAAATTGTAACCCTAACCCCTAAATTGTAACCTTAAATCCTAAACCATAAACTCAAAACCCTAACACCTAAACCCAAAACCCTAACCTTTAAATTGTAACCTAAACCCTAAACCCTAACCCCTAAGCTGTAACCCTAAACCCTAAACCCTAACCTCTAAACTGTAACCCTAAACCCTAAATTGTAACCCTATCCCCTAACCCCAAAACTCTAACCCTTAAATTGTTACCTTAAAACCAAACCCTTAAATTGTAACCCTAAACCCTAATTCCTAAATTGTTGAAGCAACTTCTTCTGAGAGGGACAAGCCGGCTGAAGCTAAGATGACCAAACCAATGGATGGGATAACTATATCCCACCTGGGCAGTCAGGCAGATACTAACCAAAAAGATAATATCCATGCCTCACAAAACACAATCTCTTGGCCACCATCATTGCCAAAAGGTCCACTTGGTAGTAGTAATGAGAGGAAGACAGGTGCCGAGAAAAATCAAAATGTGGCTCATGCAATGGAGATTGATTCACAAGACAAAACCCAGAGGATATTAAAGTAGAGACAAACGCAAGGGTCACTTCCAGTACCGCAAGACCATACTTCTCTTCTCAACTTGCTTCTGGTGCAGTTCCAGTGTCTTGGCCATTTCAGTCACCGGCTTCATCAAGGATCCCCCCCCCCCCCTCGTCTCAATTCTCGCAGCCACCAAAGCATAACATTACAGATAAAGGAGCAATTAAGCAAGACGAAAACGACAAAGGCAACTAATGTGGTAATCCTCGAAAGTGTACAGTTGATTCCATTGTTGTGTTCATGCGACGGTGTAGGAAATTGTGTACTAACCTGTTAAGAGACTCCTTTTGTGTCTAAATCTTACATGGTTTAGCTTCCATGCTATGCCATCTAACATGGGTAAGCAGATTCTAGCTAGCTTCCTCTGGTTCCTATCATGAAATGGTTCCTTAGCATTAGTTAGCTGTGCTTTGATGAAGTGCTGGAAGATAGGAAGAGTCAAAGATGCCATTAAATTCTTTAATTTGCACATCAAGTCTTCAATATAAAAACTAGAAAATGATGTTGTGACTAAAAAAAAAAAAAAAAAAAAAAAAAAAAAAAAAAAACCCTAAACCCAAACTCTTAAATTGTAACCCTTAACCCTAAATCCTAACCCCTAACCTTAAACCCAAAACCCTAATCCTTAAACTGTAACCTAAACCCTAAGTCCTAAACCCTAACCCCTAAACTGTAACCCAACTTTAAATTGTAACCCTAAACCCTAACTCCTAAATTGTAACCCACAACACTAAATTATAACCCTAAATCCTAACCCCTAACCCTAAACCCTAAACCCTAAATTATAACTCGAAAACCTAAACCCTAAATTGTAACCCTAAACCCTAACCCTTAAATTGTAACCCTAAACCCCAACCACTAATTGTAACCCTAAACCCCAAATTATAACCCGAACCCCTAAATTGTAACCTTAAACCCAAAATCCTAATCCTCAAACTGTAACCTAAACCCGAACCCCTAAATTGTAACCCTACTTTAAATTGTAACCCTAAACCCTAACTCCTAAATTGTAACCCTCAACACTAAATTGTAACCCTAAATCCTAACCCCTAACCTTAAACCCAAAACCCTAATCCTTAAACTGTAACCTAAACCCTAAGTCCTAAACCCTAACCCCTAAATTGTAACCCTCAACACTAAATTGTAACCCTAAATCCTAACCCCTAACCCTAAACCCTAAATTGTAACTCGAAAACCTAAACCCTAAATTGTAACCCTAAACCCTAACCCTTAAATTGTAACCCTAAACCCCAACCACTAATTGTAACCCTAAACCCCAAATTATAACCCGAACCCCTAAATTGTAACCTTAAACCCAAAATCCTAATCCTTAAACTGTAACCTAAACCCTAAGTCCTAAACCCGAACCCCTAAATTGTAACCCTACTTTAAATTGTAACCCTAAACCCTAACTCCTAAATTGTAACCCTCAACACTAAATTGTAACCCTAAATCCTAACCCCTAACCCTAAACCCTAAACCCTAAACCCTAAATTGTAACTCGAAACCCTAAACCCTAAATTGTAACCCTAAACCCTAACCCTTAAATTGTAACCCTAAACCCCAACCACTAATTGTAACCCTAAACCCCAAATTGTAACCCTAACCCCTAAATTGTAACCTTAAACCCAAAATCATAATCCTTAAACTATAACCTAAACCCTAACCCCTAAATTGTAACTTTAAATCCCAACCCCAAAATTATAACCCTAAATTGTAACTTTAAAACTCTAACCCCTAATTTTGAACCCTAAACCCTAACTCCTAAATTGTAACACTCAACACTAAATTGTAACCCTAAATCTTAACCCCTAACCCTAAACCCTAAACCCTAAATTGTAACTCGTAACCCTAAACCCTAAATTGTAACCCTAAACCCTAACCCTTAAATTGTAAACCTAAACCCCAACCACTAATTGTAACCCTAAACCCCAAATTGTAACTGTAACACCCCGTGTTACGGCCCCTAAAACCATTTAATTAATCAATCAATAAGCCCAAGAAAAGGAATAAATCATAATGATTAATTAGGGAAAAAGGCCCACCATAGTCCATGGGCCCTCATATATAAACCCAACCCCTAAACCCAATCCTTAGTTCCGAAAGGAATAGAATTAGCAAGCCAATAATATTAGTTCCTAATTAGGACTCCTAAATATATAAATAAGGGACTTAGGAGACACCTAGAACTTCCCACACACCTAAAAGCCCCACCTCCCCAGGAGAGCTCCAAGAATTCCCCTAGAAGAAAGCAAGAAAGCAAGAAAGCTTAAAGAAAGACCCTTCATAGCCAAGGAACTAATTAAGGCTAAGAGGTAACCCATGTCTCAACAAAACCTATTTTCATAGCTATGATTTCCCCCTTAGGGTTTCCCCATATTATTGTGTATTAATGACTTGTGATAATTATTGTTGATGATTGATGTGATGATCCCATGGGGGATCTTGATAATCTTGATATTGAGAGATTCTTGATAATTATCATATTCTTGATGATTTTATGGAGTTCCTGATGATTATGTGTTGTTCTTGATAATTGGGTGATGATCTTGATGATTATGTGTTATTCTTACCGAATCTTGCAATTAGAAGACGAACCGTATTCTTGTTGATATAAAAGTGATTAGAACCCTAGGTTGTATCGTATGATCTTATTCTTGGATTATCGGGTGGGGAAATCGCATGTTTGGGTGTTGATTATACTTAGAAAAGCATGATAGGTTATGTGCCGTTCGTTCCTCGTATTTGATTCGTTAATTGTCTACGGGTTGTCGTTAATTGTGATGTAAAGTGTCTAAGTATGGTTTCGGGTTCCATAACGGTTCCCGGGACGTAAAGTGTGTGAAAGGAGTCAGTGGGGGGTAGGGGACCCGCCACCTACCCATAGCCGTAAACCACCGCCTGGCAGCGGGTGGCCGGCGGGCGGGCAGTTGCCCGCCGGTGACCCGCTGCCTGGAACAGTAGAAACCGGCGGGTGGCCCACCACCCACCGGCTACCCGCTGGAAAGTCGTCCCACCAGGGACCCCGGCTTCCCCGTTTGATGTTCCCCGTTCCCCGTGGTGTCCCAACGGACTCCGTTTATCGTGCCTATGTCTAGTTTGATGTTTCGGGTATCGTTCGTAGGTTCATGAGTCTATTATATTGCATGCTAGTTGAATTGGTATCCCGTTGACCTAGGTGGAAGAAGTATGAACCCCTTAGGACTATTCTTAGTAAGTGATGGATCACGCATAGGTTTTGTTATACGTCTTTCTCCCCCTTCCTAATGTGTAATGTGGGTTGCATGTGCTTGCTATGTGTTATGTGTGTGCTACCCCAATTCGGTTGCGATCGGATTGGTTATCCTGAGCTGCGGTTCAGAAGCTGGCTGCGGTCAGATTGATACCCTTGGGCTGCGGTCCACCGTTTGGTTGCGATCAAACGTTTCTATACGAGCTGCGGTTCGTCCTTTTTCCTGGCTGCGGTCAGATGACATTCTCTTGGGCTGCGGTCCACTGTTTGGTTGCGATCAAACACTATGATGAGCTGCGGTTCATCGGTCGGTTGCGATCGACCCCTCCGTGTTGCGATACGGGGCAGGGTGCTGCGGGGCCGTGTCAGAGCTATATGCGCTGACCCTCATGTATGGGCATGCGATTGGTCCTGTGGCGCCAACAAACTGCGTTATGTGTTGTGATATGGATGAGTTGTGATTATGAGTGTCTTTGGGGATGTGACTATGGGACTTATATTGGGGATTGTTCATGTTGGGTTATGATTATTGTTTATGCCTTGCCTTATCTGCCTTATCTATTGTGAACTGCATATGCTCGTTATAACTGTTGCTTGTGTCTGGCCTTATCTGTCGAGTCATTCCCGGTTTTAAAGCTAGAGTTCGTAGGATATATCTTCATGCTCATAATGGTTTTCGTATATCTATATATATCTCTATATGTATTGTATTTCAACGCGTTGGAGTGGGTTACCAGCATCTCTCGCTGAACAGATATATTTGGCTTTCAGGCACAGAAGAATAAGTCACTGGAGCGCGCTAGAACTTGGAACGTGGAAGTAGATAGTTCCCTTTTTGGCCTGCGTGCCATGCTTATGCGTTTACATTATTGAGGATATTAGTAGTTAGCCTGTGCACCTGAGTTCTCTAGCTCAGGTGTGGCATAGCACCCCATACTCTTGTATTATGTTTTGGGATTTAATGAGATTTCACCTTTATTCTATAAGTTTCAAATGTCTTGAAAATCTGGGGTGTTACAGTTGGTATCAGAGCCTAAGTTTGACCCTAGGAAAAGACTCTTAAGACTGGACTTTAGGACGTTAGGCTTGAACTCTAAGTACCTAGGAACATAGGACTCAGGAATCTTAGGACGCGCGGTGAGATTGTGAAACCTACACATAACTTCCCTACACGTTGCCCTTCCCCATTCTAAAACCCTTCCCCACTTATCACTTCACCAGAAGTGCGTCGAACTCTAACTTAACATTCTTATAAACACTGACCAGAAAGACGATAGCATGGCACCGAACAGAAGGCAATCAAGGACTCCGGAACCCGCCACCGATGACCCCTTGACCCAAACCCTACAGCAACTAACACAAGTCGCGCAGGCATTAAGCGACGCGGCCCTTCGCAACGCTAGGCCCACACCGCCTCCGGTGAATGCAAACTCTGACGTCGCTCGACAAGTCTCGAATCACCGACCACCCACGTTCTTCGGAGAGGAGGACCCCGCAATCCTGGAGGAATGGATTCGTACTCTTGACAAGATTCTAGGGGTAGTAGAATGCCCCGAGGAACGCCGTGTAGAAATAGCCTCGTTCTACTTCGGACACGAGGCCGACCTCTGGTGGATCCACGAAGGACCCACCCACCGACAAGAACCAGGGTTCAACTGGGAAAGCCTCAAGGCACGATTACGTGAACGGTTCTACCCAACCCACATAAAAGCATCCATGTATGAAGAGTTCCTTCATCTAAAGCAAGGGACGACCACTGTCGTGGAGTACCATAAACGATTCCTCGAACTGGCGCGCTTCGCCCCCGAACTTGTCCCCACCGAGGTGACCAAGGTAGAAAGATTCGTATCGGGCCTCAACTTCGAAGCCCGGAAGGCACTAGCAGTAAGTAGGCCCCGGACCCTCAACGAGGCTTACGTCAGTGCCGCGAACCTCTATCGGATCCAACTACTTCAACGCGGAGCTCAGGAACAAATGCGAAGAAGGAACACCGGAAGTGGGGCACCACCGGTGAAAAGAACAAGGAACGACATCAGCACGAGGTCAAACAACCTGACTAACCCAAGACCGCCCCCGGGAAGCAACGAAGCGAACCCAAGAAACTTTCCTTGCCCGAGATGCAACAAAAGTCACAGAGGCAAGGACTGCGCAGGCAACCCCTGGCGATGCTTCAACTGCGGGGAGGAAGGACACAAGGCCTTCCAATGCACTCGGCCCCAAAGACCGCGTCCCACCACCACAGGCCAACACGGGGGTACCGGTCACCAAGGGGGCTACGGCGCTCCCGGAAAAGTATTCGTCATGAGCCAAACGCAAGCCGACCTCGGAAACGAAGAAGACCTAGAAGGGGAAAACCCAATCCCTGAAGACGAGGACCATACGGACCCCGCCAAAGAAAATCCCGAAAGCGAATTCTGTCTAGGATAAGCCATCACCCCCTTGTAACCGCCCCCTGTATCGTATAAACCACTTATTCCGTTTAATTACTTCGGGAGCAATATGTCTACTTAGCTTAGCTACTTAGAAAGTATTATGAATAAAGATTCCTTTTCGTTCAAATTCCGATTCCACTACGAGAGTAAAACACAAGTTATGCCATCCACCCAACCCTTCCTCACTAAAAGACGAAACAAGTGAAAGGACAAAAATCACCTCATCAAGAAATGCCTAATGTCACCTCTAGGGATTGAACCTTAAACCTCCCATTTATAAGTCCAAGTCCCAACCACCAAGCCATGAGTGTTTCTTAAAACCTCAAGGGGACACTCCCTTGTTAAACCCCTCTAAATCCCTAAAACCCACAAAATCCCCAAATCAAAAACCCTTCTTCTTCTTCTTCTTCTTCTTCTCTCTCTCCCTCCCCACACCCTCTCCTCCTCCCTCTCGCATACCCCACTGCCCCACCACAGCCACCATCTCCCACCGACGCCGCCACCGCCCGGACGCACCCCGGCAGAGTCGCTCGCCTCGCCGCCGTCCAGACCAAGCCGCCGGAGACCACCCGCCATCCGCCCGGAGTCCGCCCAGCCGAGACCCGCTGCCGCCTCCACCTGAACGGCAATCCCACGCCACCTCCTCCTCATCGTGAACCCCGCCTCGCCGCCGCCTCCCTCGCAACCGGAAGACGCCGCCTCGTCAAGGACGCCCGCCAGAAAAACACGCCGGAGCGCTGCCCACCTCACCGGAGACTCGCCGGAAGCCTCGTCGGAAAACCCACCGGAAAAGTACCACCTATCGCGATGCCAAGGAAACCCCTCGGAATCCGCACCCCGGAGTGGAACAATGCCGATTACACCGTGATCGGAGGTAAAGCACTTGAACCCGACCAATTCTCTCCGGAATTGGTTGATATGCTTAAACACCAAGGACTTTTAGATACGTATCTCACCATCAAAGGGGATATGTACCCCGAATTGGTGAAGGAGTTCTATCAACACCTTGTAGCCACCAAACAGGGTGACAAGGTAGAAATCACCACCAAAGTCCGCGGCAAGGAAATTGTGCTTTCCGAAGGCCGTTTGGCCAAGCTCTTGAAATTGACCACCACGGGTGTGTCCGACTATGACCGGAAGGGGTGGATTGACACCCAAACTATAGGATACAAGGACTATCTCGGGTACTTACTCGGGAAAGAGGATGGGTTCACCTCGGCCACCCGACCAAACCGGAAATGGCTATCGGCGGAGCAAAAGATATTGGTTATGATTGTAACCGATAGCCTCTTGCCCACCAATAACAAGAGCAAGGATGTGGGAAGCTTGGAGTGCACCTTTGCGTATCTCCTAAAACATAAAATCAAGTTCAACCTGCCGGCACTCATGCTAAAGCACATAGAGTTCTGCAAAACAAACAACCGGCTTAGCCTACCTTACGGGATGATCCTAAGTTGGATCATGGAGAAAAAGGGGGTAGACCTAAGCCACACCGAGGTCAAAACCGCCAATGGCATGGTTTTCAATGCCCAAAACCTCCGCCGCAACGACATCTACTTCATCGAAGGAGGACACTATCTCACCCTCGAAGAAATTTGCCAAAAACCCGATGAGGAACGTAGGGAATTGGTTGATCGGTTGGACATCTCCAACAAAAAGCTCAAGCGGGCCATGCAAGATTGCGGAGGCACGGAAGAAAATGAAGGACAAGAGGAGGAAGACGGGCCTAACCCGTCAGTGCACCCACGGCCAGGAGGGAACCCGAGGGGGCAAGACGAGGGTTCGGTCAACGAACGCATACTCGCACAGCTCGACCGACAGAATCAAATCATGGAAGAAGGGTTCTCATCCCTGATCCGCACCACACACGCACTCGATCAAAGGGTAGCAACGATCGAGGCCGCCTTGGGCACTCGCGGTGCACCCAGTCCCAGCGCAGGAAACCGAGGCACAACCGAAAACTTCCCTATCACAACACCATCAAAAGTTCAGCCTACCCCAAGCCAAGACAAACGTAAGGCCGCAACCCTAATCAGGAGGCCGAGCTACGAGGTGTCTAGGGGTGAAAGGATGGACTATAACACCGGGCTTCGGGGACGAAGCCCCTTATAAAGGGGGGGAGAGTGTAACACCCCGTGTTACGGCCCCTAAAACCATTTAATTAATCAATCAATAAGCCCAAGAGAAGGAATAAATCATAATGATTAATTAGGGAAAAAGGCCCACCATAGTCCATGGGCCCTCATATATAAACCCAACCCCTAAACCCAATCCTTAGTTCCGAAAGGAATAGAATTAGCAAGCCTATAATATTAGTTCCTAATTAGGACTCCTAAATATATAAATAAGGGACTTAGGAGACACCTAGAACTTCCCACACACCTAAACGCCACACCTCCCCAGGAGAGCTCCAAGAATTCCCCTAGAAGAAAGCAAGAAAGCTTAAAGAAAGACCCTTCATAGCCAAGGAACTAATTATGGCTAAGAGGTAACCCATGTCTCAACAAAACCTATTTTCATAGCTATGATTTCCCCCTTAAGGTTTCCCCATATTATTGTGTATTAATGACTTGTGATAAGTATTGTTGATGATTGATGTGATGATCCCATGGGGGATCTTGATAATCTTGATATTGAGAGATTCTTGATAATTATGATATTCGTGATGATTTTATGGAGTTCCTGATGATTATGCGTTGTTCTTGATAATTGGGTGATGATCTTGATGATTATGTGTTATTCTTACCGAATCTTGCAATTAGAAGACGAACCGTATTCTTGTTGATATAAAAGTGATTAGAACCCTAGGTTATATCGTATGATCTTATTCTTGGATTATCGGGAGGGGAAATCGCATGTTTGGGTGTTGATTATACTTAGAAAAGCATGATAGGTTATGTGCCGTTCGTTCCTCGTATTTGATTCGTTAATTGTCTACGGGTTGTCGTTAATTGTGTTGTAAAGTGTCTAAGTATGGTTTCGGGTTCCATAACGGTTCCCGGGGCGTAAAGTGTGTGAAAGGAGTCAGTGGGGGGTAGGTAGGGGGTAGGGGACCCGCCACCTACCCTTAGCCGTAAACCACCGCCTGGCAGCGGGTGGCCGGCGGGCGGGAAGTTGCCCGCCGGCGACCCACTGCCCGGAACAGTAGAAACCGGCGGGTGGCCCACCACCCACCGGCTACCCGCTGGAAAGTCGTCCCACCCGGGACCCCGGCTTCCCCGTTTGATGTTCCCCGTTCCCCGTGGTGTCCCAACGGACTCCGTTTATCGTGCCTATGTCTAGTTTGATGTTTCGGGTATCGTTCGTAGGTTCATGAGTCTATTATATTGCATGCTAGTTGAATTGGTATCCCGTTGACCTAGGTGGAAGAAGTATGAACCCCTTAGGACTATTCTTAGTAAGTGATGGATCACGCATAGGTTTTGTTATGCGTATTTCTCCCCCTTCCTAATGTGTAATGTGGGTTGCATGTGCTTGCTATGTGTTATGTGTGTGCTACCCCAATTCGTTTGCGATCGGATTGGTTATCCTGAGCTGCGGTTCAGAAGCTGGCTGCGGTCAGATTGATACCCTTGGGCGGCGGTCCACCGTTTGGTTGCGATCAAACGTTTCTATACGAGCTGCGGTTCGTCCTTTTTCCTGGCTGCGGTCAGATGACATTCTCTTGGGTTGCGGTCCACTGTTTGGTTGCGATCAAACACTATGATGAGCTGCGGTTCATCGGTCGGTTGCGATCGACCCCTCCGTGTTGCGATACGGGGCAGGGTGCTGCGGGGCCGTGTCAGAGCTATATGCGCTGACCCTCATGTATGGGCATGCGATTGGTCCTGTGGCGCCAACAAACTGCGTTATGTGTTGTGATATGGATGAGTTGTGATTATGAGTGTCTTGGGGGATGTGACTATTGGACTTATATTGGGGATTGTTCACGTTGGGTTATGATTATTGTTTATGCCTTGCCTTATCTGCCTTATCTATTGTGAACTGCATATGCTCGTTATAACTGTTGCTTGTGTCTGGCCTTATCTGTCGAGTCATTCCCGGTTTTAAAGCTAGAGTTCGTAGGATATATCTTCATGCTCATAATGGTTTTCGTATATCTATATATATCTCTATATGTATTGTATTTCAACGCGTTGGAGTGGGTTACCAGCATCTCTCGCTGAACAGATATATTTGGCTTTCAGGCACAGAAGAATAAGTCACTCGAGCGCGCTAGAACTTGGAACGTAGAAGTAGATAGTTCCCTTTTTGGCCTGCGTGCCATGCTTATGCGTTTACATTATTGAGGATTTTAGTAGTTAGCCTGTGCACCTGAGTTCTCTAGCTCAGGAGTGGCATAGCACCCCATACTCTTGTATTATGTTTTGGGATTTAATGAGATTTCACCTTTATTCTATAAGTTTCAAATGTCTTGAAAATCTGGGGTGTTACAGTAACCTTAACCCTAACCCCTAAATTGTAACCTTAAACCCAAAATCCTAATCCTTAAACTATAACCTAAACCCTAAATCCTAAACCCTAACCCCCACACAACTCACTCACGCCTCTCCCGAAATTCTGCTCTGGCGAAAGGAGAGAAAAAAGCGATTTTTTTTCGCGCAAATAACTCCGGCCGATTTTCCGGCGCAGGTGGGCTCTTCTCTGGCGATCTGAATTGGTGAAAGCATTCGCCTCATTGAGGCGAACAAGGGGATGGGTGATTCAAGACCCATCTCCATCGATCAAACATTGAGAGAAGTCCGAGAACGTGCGCAGCTTCTACGACGCCAAGGCTACATACTGTCCGAGGAGACGATCCGGTGCCTGAGGAATGGCGATCCCCTCCCGCTGCCCTCCAAAGCCTTCGTCAAGCCAAGGGCTGTTGATCGCCACCAAAATCACGACGATCGGAGGTTGGCGGAGAACTCCGATCGCGAATCTAGGGTTTCGGCCTTCTCTCAATCACCGGCGATCCAGGCCATGGATGGACATGCTTCGACCGTCGGAGACATGCTGGGACCTCAGGGAGATGATCGCCAAGGCCAGAAGGGTGATCGCGAGCAGTTTGCGATGCCGGCGAATTTTGGTCCTCCGACTTCTGTCGCGCCAGCTCCGGTGGCTTTGCCGGCCTTCGATGGTTGTTCGGTGCCTCAAGGAGGCATGCCGGAGGTCTTGGGGGTTGATCGCAATAATCAGATGGGTGACCGGCTGCCGGTGGCAACTCCGGCGATTTTTGGCCCTCCGACTATCTGCGCTTCGTTCCCGGCTTCTATGGAGGGTAGAGATGGTTATGGTGACGTCAAGGGGCCAATAGGAGGTGGACAGGAGCAACGCCGTGGTTGTCGTACTGGGGGCCGGACGGTGGAGGTGCGAGAAGCCAATCTCGAGTTGCGTGGTTGCGTAGACGAACGCGATGACGCGTCGAGGATTGGCGCGTCTTGCCTTGGCTCTGGAGGAGTCGTGATCTCAGGAGAGGAGAGGGCATCGTCGTATGGAGGCCGTGTTGCGAAGATTGACGTCTCTGCCCGAGGCGTCTCGGCTTGTGCGGCGATCGGAGAACATCGCACGAAGGCGAGGATTGCTCTTGCGGTCGTAGATGGCGATTTGGAAAGGGCGAAGAAGCTCATTGAACTGGATGATCTCTGGGATCTTCTTAGGGCGGACATGGAGCAGAGCCATGGTGGTTTGGCCGGGAACCGATCGTTGGGGGGGCGAGATGTCAATCGCGATGGCGTAAAGGGTCGCGACTGCGCGATTAGGGCTGGGATATCTCGTCGTCGCCCTGGTGGGGCTGTGGTCTTAGAAGAGAGGGGAGAAACGCCGTATGAGGGCTGCAGCTCGAAGGTGGAGACGCGTGGCCGTGTTTCGGATTGCGTCAACGCCATCGCTAGGCCATTGCCGGATGGCCTTGGTTTGCGAAGGGAGAAGGAGCTTCGAGGAGTGGTTTCTTCCGTCTCTTGTGCAGAATCCAGGTTTGGGGTTGATGCCCATGGCCGTACCAAGGCGGAGAATTGCCTTGCAGCCTTGGGAATTTCGTTGGTGGATGCGAGAAAACATGCCACGCCGGAAGAATTGTTGGAGCTCTTGTGCGCAGCCGTGGACGAGGAGGATGGCCGACTTAAGGCTGGTGGTGTCTAGTTACGGATGGCGCCCAAGGTGGCCCGTTTCAAGAAGTCTAAGAAGAAGAAGGGCCGCCTTGCCGCGCCGGCCATGGGCGCTGGAGTTGCGCCATCTCTCGGTGATGGCGACGTGGGATGGTCCACGAAGGTTGATGGTCCAATGGCTGCCAGGTCCACGAGCTATGGTGGTCCACTGATGGTTGCTGGACATGAACTGGCGAGGCAACATGCTCGGGGGTCTCGGGTGCACCGGCGTAGACGGTTAAGGCCCCGCAAGGAGCCATACGCTGCTGGCCATGGTGGTGGTGTTGCCGTGGCTGAGCAGCAGCAATCGAGACGTTGCCCAGGTAATTCTACTTCTTCTTCCTTTGTTCATAGCAAAAACAGTAAGGGTGGGCAAGTAACATCAAGCACTTCTAATTGGCAAACTCTTCAAGAGCAAGCTGGTCATAGAACACTTGATGTTGCTCCTAATCGGCCAAGTCATCTTGATAACGCTGGTTATAGGTCGAAAGATGCCCAATTTTGCTTGCCTAAATTTCCTGTCTCAAATGATGGCGAGAGGGATGGCCAGTTGTGTTTAGATGGTCCTAATTTGGTCCCCTTGCCACTCTTTTCTGATTTGAATTTTGGGAGGGAGCAAGTCCCATACCCTTTGTCTGCATCTAAGCCTAATCTAGAGGGGGATGCTGGACTTGTACAAACGTTGAGTCCCCCTCTAAATGGGCATGGCATAATGGGGGATTTGGGGGTTGCCGTGGACAATGGCCTCTCGTTGGGCATGCAGTCTAGTTGCATCAAGAGTGTTGGTTATGGCGAAGTTACGGCAGTCCCAAATCCCACCTTAAATTCGACGTGTCTTTCGTACAATCTATGTTTGATCTTTGGTGGGAATTGCCCACTATTGAAAGACAAGAAGGAAGTGTCGGGTGTTGATGTGCTGCCTGGACATGGTGAGAAACCGGTTGTCTCATTTGCTCAAATGGTCTCGAAAGAGGGCAGTTTGGGTGACGGACAATTGCGCTTGGCTTTGGGAGATGGGGGAAGTCAAGCTGCTTCCCCTAATACTCTATCGGTCCATGGCAGCATGCCAAAACTTAGGCACAATCCATCTCTTGGCAACTTGGCTTCCAACCAAGCGATTTTGCTAAGTGGTGGGTCTTCGAGTTTGGCATATAGCATAATTGTGCACTCCATGCCTTTGAACAAAAATGAAGGCACGGGTATGGTGGTCAATGGATGCATTGGCCGAGAGACTCAAGAAGCTGCAATGATAAAGGCCTCAATGCCGGAGGGTAACCAAGCGGCAACAGGTAACACTTGTGTCCCTTGCTCTTTTGACCTTAATCTAAGTTTGGTGGATGTACAAGAGGCATCACCTAGACACCCTAATCGGCATGTCCAAGATGGGCAAGCTGGTCATAGGGTTCATGGGAATGATGAACCTAATCGGCTAGTCAATAATGACAAAGCTGGTCATAGGTCCCATGAAGATGTTTTTTCGAGTACATCTACCACACTTGGAGGGCGAGATATGCAATGCAATGATGGGGATTTGGTAGCTAAATCTCCTTATGATTCCTTCCCAATCTTGCCGAGCTTGGGAGCTGCGCCGTCCACTAGACACTCTGCGCCTATAGTTCCGGCTTTGGGCAGTCTTGGAGTGACTGTGGTGGGGAAACTCTTGGGCACAAACACACGGCTAAGTGGTGGCAGCATGGCATCTAAAAACTAGGGGGTTGGATCTGTTTCTCCAACTCGCTTTGGCCAGTTTGGTGTCATGGTGTCGACACCTAGTTGCTTAGTGGGGGATACGGGTGGTGTGGGTGGTTTGGATGCTACACGAACTGTTATGCCTGCACCGTCTTTGTATACCTCACATGAGGGAGTTATTGGAGGCAAGCAAAATTCATTGCCTACCCCCAATAACACCCTAAACCCGAGACATGGCACCAGTGGAAATGGTGTTCATGTCTCGGGTATTGCCGTGCCCAATGCTTGGGCACGGCTCGCAGCTTTGCACGCTAATAATGCCACCCCAAAGGTGGAATCAAGCTTGGATAATACGGTCTAGGTAAGTAGCTCTGCATTGGCCGTGAGCTCAGGTACGCTTCCCTCCTTTGCTAGTCTTTTTGCTACAACGGGTCTGCCAACTCAAAAGGTCAATGCAGGCCATAACCCCGGGCTTTGCATATCTAAAAAAACTGTTGAAAATTATAAAGGGGAGGCCTGCATAACCTTTGAGGATAAAGAGGTGCAGCAGATGAATAAAATAGGGGAAACCCTTCTAATTGGAAAATTCTCTTATGGCAGGCCCGTTCTTTCCGTTATAAGAGAACACTTTGCCAAGCGCTTTAAGCTGAAAGGAACTGTGACTATTGGCTTAGTGGACCCGCGCCACATGTCTCTTGCATTTTCTAATACGGAGGATTGCATTAACACGTTGGTTAAGGGTCAAATTCTCTTTAATGGAAATTGCCCGATGCGGCTCTTTAGGTGGACAATGGACTTTGACACAAGGTACAAGACGTCTTTGGCTCCGGTGTGGGTTCTTTTGCCTAATCTTAAAGCCAATTGCTTCTCGGAACCTTGTCTCAAACAAATTGTGAAACCTATTGGCAAGTTGTTACAGGTGGACACGCCTACGACCAAATTTACTCGGCCAAATGTGGAGAGAGTTAAAGTTGAGATTGATTTGCAGAAACCCCTATGCCGTAAGATGTTTATTCGGTTAGGGACTGCTCGCCCGGACCGGGAGCCCGTGGGGTTTTGGCAAATGATTGAGTATGAGCGTGTCCCCCCGTACTGTTTGAATTGCAGGAAACAGGGCCATATGGCGAACAGCTATCGTGTTTCTGGTGGCGGAGCCCGAGCCTCGCGCACTACGGCTCCGCAAGTGCCGGCATCAATGGTAGATGTTGGTCATAGTCCCGCAGTGGACGCTCAGAAAGCTACCCAGAATTCGGGTGGCCAGGGCCGGGGCACTGCCACCGTGTTGGATCACCGGGATATGACGGCTAATCAAAGAAAAAAGCAAAGAAATAAAGAAAAACAGGTGAAAGGCAAGTCCCCGGTTGTTGATAATAGTCGGGGACCAAGTGCAGGTACAAGTAATCTTGTGTGGCGGGCCCAACCTACTAGCCGGCCTAGTGCCCCGGTCCCGGTTAGTAATGGGTTTGCTGCGCTACAGGATGATAGCCTTGCCTCGGAGGAGGCTATTGTGGACGCTGTGGAGGAGGCTATTGTGGATGCCTCCACCCCGGTTGTTACCGGGAAATCTGATTGCATGACGCCTTCTGGGATAGGGAGTGGCCTCTCGTCGGGCCGCTTGTCTACTATTCCAGAGGGTAATGAGGATGCTAGCCTCTTTACGGGAGAGCGGGCAGATATTCAGAGCCCGCAGCAGGTATCTTTCTCTTTTACCCCTTCTCCTGTTCCGAATCCTATTTTCTATGGTCCCCTTGAGCTGGGGACGCCGCCATGCACACCGCCGAGTGATACTCTCTGGCTGGCGGCTCAAACGCCCGATTCACCCCCTGAGGCCCCCTGGGGGCCGAGGATGGTGAGGGAAAGGGCGTGGTCAGATACTGACGTCCCCGTGGCTGATCATGAACCGGAGGAATGGGCCTCGGGTTCTGACACAGAATATGAGAATCTAGACCTCCGGAAGGGGATTGGCTCGGTGAGACGTCGGTATAGCTTTATGAGGCAAGAGAGAGACCCTCCTGAAGGGCCGGGTGTTTTATCTTCTATATGAAACTACTCGTCTGGAATGTGAGGGGGGTGTCCTCTCGGGGTTCTGCTCGTAGGATCCGTGTGCTGTTGAGAATGCACACGCCTTTTATTTTATGTCTGCTCGAGCCTTTCAGCTCGTCTGATTGGCTTGAGTTTTTCAGGATCCGCTTTAATTTTGATAATGTATTTGCTTCTGTTAATAATAAAATCTGGCTTTTTTGGAATAATGATCTGGCAGTAACATTTGAGAGTCAAACTGAGCAGTGCATCACTATTTCATGTGTTCATTCTACCGTGCTCACGCCTTTTTGGCTCTCATTTGTTTATGCCAAAACCAAAGAATGCCTCCGGGACCTGTTGTGGGCTGAGTTGAAACATGTATATTCTTTGATCCCTGGAGGGGTTCCTTGGTCGGCCGCAGGTGATTTTAATTGTTTGTTAAGTGTGGACGAGAAAAAAGGTGGGCTTCCGTACCCACATCAGAAGACTACTGATTTTCAGGAGTGTGTCAGCACGTGTGACTTGATTGATGCGACCTACTACGGCTCTTGTTTCACTTGGTGGAATGGGCGACGTAGGGAAGCAGCCATATGGATGCGTTTGGATCGGTTTCTCTTTACTTCGGTATGGGAATCGGTTTTCAAATCGTCTGTGCGGCATTTATTAAAGTCCACGTCTGACCACAGTCCACTGCTGATATGCTGTGATCTTTTGAGTACGCAGGTAGTACCGAAGCACTTTGTGTTCTTAAATGTCTGGATCAAGCACGAAGGCTTCCTGAGGGTGGTGCATGATAGCTGGGAGGGCCCTGTGGAGGGGGGTCCTATGTTTGTAATGGCCACCAAATTGAATAGACTGAGTAAGGTTCTGAGCAGGTGGAGCAAGACTGAATTTGGGGACATATTTGTGAAGCTCCGGGAATATGAGGATAGTGTTCAGACCCTTGAGGCTGCCTTGCAGCAACACCCAGATGACGAAAATGCTTTAATTGAATATAAAAAGGGTGTTGCTTTGCTGCAGAAACAGATTGCAATAGAGGAGGAATTTTGGCTGCAAAAGGCGCGTGTCACCGAGGTTCAGGATGGGGATAGAAACTCCCGTTTCTTTCACTCTATTGTTAAGGAACGCAGGCGTAAGCTATACATACACAGGGTGAAAAATGGGGAAGGGAATTGGCTAGAGGACAGACAGGGAATTGCTGATCAGGCAGTCTCGTTCTTTGAGCATATGTTTACCGCCGAGATTGGGGGGTTTGATTTGGCCAGATTGGATTGCGTCCCACGGTTGGTTACTGACGAGGATAATGAACAGTTGACAGCTGTGCCAGAGGTGGGTGAAATTAGAGCGGTGGTAATGCAGATGAACTCTACGAGTGCAGCAGGGCCGGATGGTTTTTCGGGGGCCTTTTATAAGGCTTGTTGGGATATCATTCAGGATGATGTAGTCAGTATGGTTCGGAGTTACTTTGCAGGACAGGAATTCACCAGGGCTATCACGCACACATCCATCGTCCTTCTCCCGAAGAAGCCTAGTCCAGAGACCTTTGCAGATTATAGGCCTATCAGTTTGTGCAATTTCAGTAGCAAGTTGGTTACGAAGCTCATGGTGGTCCGGATGGCGACGGTTTTGCCCCGAGTGTTGTCCTCGCAGCAGAGTGGGTTTGTAGCTGGCCAGTCCATCACGGACAATGTTCTGCTTGCATCTGAGATGTGCCATTGTTTGAGTTTGCAGAATCGGGACATAGTGCTGAAGCTGGATATGGCTAAGGCATATGACCGGGTTTCATGGTTTTTCCTGACTTCGGTGATGCGCCGCCTGGGTTTCAGTGAGATTTGGATAGATATGGTGTTCCGGGCTGTGTCGAATGTTTGGTACTCCGTGATTGTAAATGGGGTTAAGGAGGGTTTTTTCACTTCTACACGGGGCCTCAGGCAGGGGGATCCTTTGTCCCCGACCTTGTTTGTGATTGCAGCCGAGGTTTTGTCTGTTTACCTTGCCCGGGTTTATGATGGAACCGCTGTGCCACGGTTCACGCAGCCGCCGGGGACACTGCATATACATCACCTGGCTTATGCGGATGACGTGATTATTTTTAGTATAGCCAGGTTGGGAGCAATTCAGGAGGTAATTAATGCGTTGAAGGAGTACGAGGAGATTTCGGGACAGTTGGTGAGCTTTCCGAAGAGTGCATTTTATGTGCATCCTCGTACTCCGGCTGGTGAGATTGACAGCATTCGCAGGGCAACAGGTTGTGTGCATAAACAGTTTCCATTTACTTATTTGGGTTGCCCTGTATATCTTGGTCGCAAGAAATGTATTTATTTCGCCCCCGTTGTGGATAAAGTCAAGGCTAAATGTTTAAGTTGGCAACGGCGGGTGCTGTCGAAAGGTGGGAAGGCGATCTTGATTTCCTCAGTTCTACAGGCCATTCCTTTGCACCTGCGGCCTGCGCGCCCCCTAAGCAGGTAATCAGGGACCTGGAAAGATGTTATGCGAGCTTCTTTTGGAAACAATCGGGGGGCGCCCGGTATCACTGGAGTTCGTGGAAAACTCTGTCCCGTCCCAAAAAGGAGGGGGGAGTTGTTTTCCTGGACTTGGATCTCATGGTTAGAGCTGCCAGTGCGAAACTGTGGTGGAATTTTCGCACAGAGCATACACTTTGGTCAGATTTTATGAGGGCCAAGTATTGCAGTCGGGTGCACCCGGTTGCTAAGTTGGTCCAGACTACCGATTCACACACCTGGAAGCGGATGTTGATGGTTCGTGATGAGGTCGAGGGGGTCCTGACTTGGCGGTTCTTCCAAGGCCGGGTTAATTTCTGGTGGGACAACTGGTCGGGTTTGGGCCCACATGGCCGACTGTATCCATCTCGGGGGTTTTCTTACTCCCGGGAGTTGCTTCTGGACTATGTGCGGGACGGTGAGCTTGATTTGACTGGCCATGATGACTTGGCTTATGCGGGGGTTAATGCGGACTTGTCCCGAATGGGGCAGGGGCCGCGTGACATCCCGCTTTGGACCGTGGCTTCTGATGGTATGTTTTCTTACTCCTCTACGAAGGCCTTTCTTAGGCCTGCTATGCCCACTGCACCGGACCCTCTCTTAGCTAAATGTTGGCGCAAACACCTCCCGTTTAAGGTGTCCTTCCTGGCTTGGAGAGTGTTCCGAGGGCGGCTTCCCATGGATGACATCTTGTCTCGTTTCGGTCATGTGATTGTTTCGAGGTGTTGGTGTTGTCCAGCCCCTGTTCCCGAGTCTATTGATCACATATTTTATTCTAGGGAAACAGCAGGGTCTGTCTGGAGATATGTTTTGGCGTCCCTTGGCCTCCAGTCGCGACATCGGAGTCTTAGGACATTGATTGCGAGTTGGGGCCGGGGAGGGGCGCGTAACCCTTTATTTTCCTTTGCTGTTAGCAGGTTGCCGTACTTGATCTTGTGGGAGCTGTGGAAACACCGTAATGGGTGTATGCATGGACGGGATACCCCTAGCATTGCGCGAGTGATGCATGGGGTCGCAAAGGGGGTGGCGGAATGTCTGTTTAGGCGGTGGCCTATGCATCATATCCTACCCTCTAACTGGAGGACGATTGTGGCATACTTGGAGGCACATGTGCTGAGGTGAGTTGTTAGGGCGGTCAGGTGGTCGCCTCCCGCTGCTGGAGCGTTAAAGATTAATCTATCTCTTTCAGCAGCAGCGGGGGGGGGGGGGGGGGGGGGGCGGCCGTGGTGCGCAATCAGGCGGGTGGTTTCTGCTATGGGATTGCCTGGTTTGGACACGGGGAGCACGCTCGGGGCATGTTCCGGGTTCTGTTCTCGTGTCTGGAATGGTGCCTGGCCGGGGGCTATACAGAGATTGTTATGGAGTCCACGTGGGCGGAGCTGTGTAGTTATGTGGATCTTTCATTTCGCCCGCCGTGGTTTCTGGACGACGTGGTATCCAGGCTCCAGTTCCTGTGCTCCTGTGGGGTAGTTACTGCTGTCTTGTGCCTGTCTAGGGCCAATCTACCTGCACGGACACTAGCTGATTGGGTGGTTGATAAGCCGGGGGAGGCCATCTTTCGGGACCTTAATGATCTGCCACCTAGGGTGCGTTCGCTCTTGGTACACGATGACATACCCTATGTGTTTTTTGAGATAGATGATCCCCCGTGATTCTGGCCTGCTTGTATCTTGTACTTTATGTTTTGGAAAAGTTTTGAAAAAATAAAGGAAAAAAGAAGAAAAAAGAAAAAAGAAAAAAGAAAAAAGAAAAGAAATAAGCAAAAAAGAATGAAAAGAAATGGAAAAGGGATAAAAAAGAAATCAAAAGATATGAGTGGAAAAGAATTGGAGTGATCAAAAGAATACGAGTGGTAAAATGAGGGATTGGTAGGAAAAGAAAGAGCGGAGTTGAGCTATAAAACAGAGAGTGTGTGAGGTGTTCTTGGAGGCTATGAGGTCCTGCTGGTCGGGACTGAGTCTCAACGTAAGGTGTTGGCGGTACAACATGGCACCCTAGTCTGGGCTGAACGGAGCACCAGGCAGGACTAATCAAATCCGTTGACTTGGTCAGGCTTGCTGCTGGCCAATAGTAGCCGAGTCCCTTCTGGATTCCAGGGGGGACGGGACTTGGAGGCTATGAAGTCCCGCTGGTCGGGACTGAGTCTCAACGTAAGGTGTTGGCGGTACAACAGGGCACCCTAGTCTGGGCTGAACGGTGCACCAGGTAGGACTATCAAATCCGTTGACCTGGTCAGGCTTGCTGCTTGTTCGCGTTAGCCTGTTTGTTCTGGACTCCGGGGGGGACGGGTCTCATTTGGGGGGTTGCTGTTTGTTCGCGTTAGCCTGTTAATACCTATACACTCACCTGATGTGAAAGATGGAAATAGCTGGGATCGAGGAAACAGGATCTTGCTTGTTCTATCTTGTTTTCTATTTTGCAGGTTTGTTTCTTTGGCCTCCGAGGCGTATACTGGTCTACAGGTTTTTTTTTTTTGGTTCCGCCTTTGCAGGTGTTCTTTGAGATAGACCAGGCCTCAACGTTGGTGCAAGCGGTAAGAAATTGCATCCTGGCCCGGGCTGAACGGTGGCCGGGTAGGTGTTTCTCAAATCCGTTGGCATAGTCCAGGCTTGCTGCTGGCCCATAGTAGCTAATCCCGTTAGGGTTGGTTCTGGTTCGCGCTGGTGCTGATCGGGGTTCGATGCTGTTGGCTACCTTGTGCTATGATTGCTTTATCTGTTGGCCTGTGATTGCCTGTATTTTTATGTAATGTTTTGACCGAGGCCTGTGTGCCGATACTCTGCTTTATCATTTCGTCCGGTTGGTATGAGTTGTTGCTTGCAACAGGGCAGCCAATAGCACCCCAGGTGATGTTGCGGTCATGTTGCAGCACGATGCTATGTCTCCTCGACTATGATGGCCGTGAAGGCAGCTGGATTGTACTTGCGTTTTATTTTCGAGCAGATGCGCTTATTACTTAGTTATAGTCTTTGGTCTAGTGTTAGTTATCTAGCATGGGACTTGGGGCATGTATGTTATAGCCCCGGGGGCCTACTTTATGTTATCTCATTTTATTTTCTAGCTTAGAAAAAAATCAAAAAAAAAAAAAAAAACCCTAAACCCTAAACCCTAAACCCGGCATCTCTACAGATAGAGACACAATAAAAAGGAAATGGAGTTTTCTTTTCTGCAGCTCACCATCGCCATAATTACCTTTGCCGCCATTGCCCAAACATCTTTCGTACAATCCGCCTGTGACTCTGATTGCGTTAAAGGATTTGTTGCTGCACATAACGCGGCCCGAGAAATTGTTGGCTCTCCACCTGTTCACTGGAACTCCACCGTAGCAGACTTCGCCGAATCCTATGCCGCCAAGAGGTCTGCTGACTGTGCGCCGCAGCACTCTTTTAACCAGGCGTATGGGGAAAACATTGCGTTGGCCTCTGCCGAATTGTCTCCGGCGGATGCCGTGAAGTCGTGGATGGATGAGAAGAAGGACTATGACCACAAATCGAATTCTTGCGTCGGCGGCATGGAGTGCCACCATTATACGCAGGCGGTTTGGGGCGGTAGCACGAGTATTGGCTGTGCTAGGGTTACGTGCAAAACTGGTTGGATGTTTGTCTTCTGCAACTATTACCCTCCGGGCAACTATATGGGCGAAAAACCATATAATTAAAGGCAATTTTCTTTCATGATTATTATGATCTTGTGAAATGCAGACAGTGCATTATATAAAAAGAATATAAATATCTAAAAACTACACTAATGTATTATCATGAAACAAATATTGTTTCATGCATATATGTATGCTGATTCTTTTTTTTTTTTTTTTTTTTTTTGAATGTTACTGGCCCTATTACATTGTAGTATTTGTTCATATACTTTCTCAACCTACTGAAACACAAAGAACCAATAACGCCTCCACTGAGGCTCGAACTCGTAACCTTCCAAATGGAAGTCCAACCCGGGTACAATTAGACCACATAGTCTTGGTATATGTATGTTGATTCAATTCAATTTAATTTGAACTTTTTCTTTTATTAAAAAAAAAAAAAAAAAAAAAAAAAAAAAACCCTAAACCCTAAACCCAGGTGTAGCCGCCGAATTTTCTCTCTCCTAGCTCTGGCGATCAGCGAGAAAAATTGCGATTTCTCCTTCGTAAAAATCCTTGACTTTTTCCCCGACGCCGATAGTCCTCTTTGCAGCGAACCAGACTGGTGATCGCCTCTGGTGGGTGAGGCGATCATGGAGGTGGATGACCCACCCCCTGAGACCGCCGAAGATACTCTACGGCGGTGTCTTGAAGATTTGCGACATGCTGGGTATTTGATACCCCCCTCTGTAATTACGAGAATGGATACGGGCGTACGCACGCACGGCTCGGATATGGCGCAATCGGTGCCTATGACGCAATCGGTGATGACGGCACCTCCTAGTCTCCAGCCGGCGACGGCTTCTCTAGGCCAAGACGGTGACTCAATGACAGCTATTCCCCCTCCTTTTGTCTTTGCGACGAGTTCACAAGATGGACGGCCATCGCAGCAGGGCTTCTGGTCGACTGCCATCGGAGATGTGGCTGTCTCGCATAGCCCTCACGCTCACTCTATCTCTGTCGCGCCAGCTGGAGCTGCAATGGCCGCTCATGATCAGCAAGGTATAAGGAATAATCAGACAATGACCTCCACCACCCTTGGAGGGGTCGGCAGTTCACATGGCGTTGGTCTCTGGACTGGGACACCAACATACGTGGCTTCTACAGGGCAAACATTGGGAAATTCGGCTAGGGACTCTGATGTGGGTCTGCATGCTGAGAATAATGCTATGGAGATGCCACATGTGGAACATGCCATGAATAATAATACGTCAGAAGGTCCCACATTGCATGGTCAAGGTTTGGTTTCTAATGCTAATTCTTTAGGTAATCAGTGTGCTTTGGGACTTAATTCCCCTAATGTTCATGTCGATTTAGCTACTGTTGCATCACATAATGCTAATCTGAATGCCCATGGGAGGAATTCTTTAAATAATGTTGCATTAGGGAATAATATAGCTACTGTGTCTGGGAGGAATTATGGCTCGAATTTAGTGGGTGATGATGCTAGAGTAACCTATGTTGATAATCCATCTAATATGGGTAATGATAATGTCACGGCAGGGGCATCACACCCAAACAATCCACTTGTGCATGGAAACAATATTTATAATCCTAATTGCATTGCTAATGGTGCTAATGCCACGGGAAATGTTAATAATATGGCTACACTTGGTAGTCAAAATATAACTACTGTGCATGGATTCAATTACTTAAATAATGCAAACTCCATTTCTTTAAATAATGCTAATGGTGGCTCTAATTTGTCTGCCGCCCTAGGCTTGAATACAGGGCTTAATTCGAATTTATTAAACAGTAGCAATGCTCCAAATACAGATAACACTCATGCGGTTCTTGGCTTGAATTCAAGTGCCTCTCTAGGCCTAAATAATAGGGCGACACCTGTGCATAATGGTGCGAATTTATTAGTTAGCAGTGCTGCTCCTAACTCTTTAAATACTACTAGTGGGAATATGACTATTTCTGCTATTGGTGGATCAAATTTGCAAGGCATAAGAAATAATGTTAGTGTTATTCGTACCTTGCCTAATTCGAATCCCATAGGAGATAATAATGTTGCTGCTACTGTTACAAGGCTTAATGAGCCTACTGTTAATATTTTGAATGAGGTGTCTAATGGTAATGTTAATAATGTTGCTACGGTTGGGGAGAACAATGGCAGCTTGCATATTTCTACTAACCGTTCAGGTCAAGCCAATAATTCACGTGTACCTCAAGGTGGTCAAACGTTAAATCAGCCTCATTCGCGATTAAATGCACAAGTCCCAGGTATGCAATCTCGCTCCTTTGCTCAATTGTTTACTGCTTCAAACCCGGGTGGTCATAATGTGTCAATTTCGAGTCCAATTCCCGTGCCTATTATTTCTGAGAAAGTTGTTGAAATGCATCGCGGTGAACCATGCATTACCTTTGAGGATAGTGAAATCCAACAAATGAATAAAATTGAAAATATTATGTTAGTTGGTAAATTTTCACATGGTAGACCACCCCTATCCGAAGTACGGTCCTATTTTGCTAAAACTTTCGTGCTTCGTGGTACAGTTGAAATTGGTCTAATGGACCCTAGGCATGTGTTCCTAGCATTTTCCCATCCGGATGATTGTGTGGACATTTTGGTTAAGGGTCAAATTTCATTTAATGGTCAAAATCCTATGCGTTTGTTTAGATGGACTGCAGATTTTGATACTCATTTTGAAACTTCTTTGGCCCCTGTGTGGGTTTTATTGCCTAATTTAAAAGCTAATTGTTTTTCTATCCCTTGCTTGAAACAAATTGTTAAGCCAATTGGGCGTTTTTTACATGCTGATGCTGCAACGACCAAATTTTCTAGGCCTAATGTGGCGAAGGTTAATGTAGAGGTTGACCTCCTTCAGCCACTTCGGACTAGAATGTTTATCAGAATGGGTAGTAAGAAACCAGGTAAGGAAGATGATGGATTTTGGCAGAGTATTGAATATGAGAAAGTTCCTCCTTATTGTCTATCTTGCAGGAAACAAGGGCATATGGCCCCGTTATGTCGTTCTGGAGTTAGGCCTACAGGTCAGGCTGGTGGTCGTGGCCAGCCACCACGCGGCCACCCACCACCAGGACAACCACCAGGCCCACCACCACCAGACGGTGGGGGTGGCGGAGGCCCCTCTAATCTGCCTCCGGCCCCTCGTGCCCCCCAGCCATCTGGTGGAGGCAATCAGGGGTTAGGAGGTGGGGTTGGTCGGCCCACGGTCACTCAGAACCGTACACCTCAGGAAAATGCAGGTTGGAATCAACGTCAAAGGAGAAATACATCTAAAAGACGGAGACAAGATAAGGGCAAGGACCCGGTTGTTGAGCAGGGACGGGATCATGTGACTTTCCTTGTTCCCCAAGTTGGGGATATGCCTGGCTCTTCAGGTGTTGCACCCGAGCTGGGCTTGCCACGCTCCCAACCCCCGGCTCCTGCCCCTATCTTTACTAGCAATGCTTTTAATCTTTTGCAGGATGAACATGTTACAGAACAGGCTCAAGAGGCCCATACTCAAAATGACCAGGAACCTGAGCTAGCCCAAGGGGCTACCGCCCAAGATTTTGATACTGCTTTAGATGACCACTTTGCCTCGGTTCTTGGTCAGAGTGAGGTTCCTCAGGACCCTCACGCTCAATCACAAGAGGACCCTAATAATCAGCTACTTGAGAGGCATAACACACAATCTCAAGTAAACATGGGGCCTATACCACCTACTCCGGGCCTTGTCAATGATTCACCACAGGTAGATACTCGATCACATGAGGGTCTTCACTCTCTAGAGGGGCTGAACACACAGTCTCCATTACCATCTGGTCAGGTAGATACTCGATCACAGGAGGGTCTTCACTCTCTAGAGGGGCTGAATACACAGTCTCCTTTATCATTTGATCAGGGCCTGGCCCACGTCTCCTCACATGTAGGTATTCAATCCCCGAATGATGGGGGTGGTTCTTCTAATCTTCTTTCTACTCCAGGAACTGCTAACTCTACTGGTAAGGTTTGTTCAACTCCTTTGATTGCTCCTGACTCTGAGGGCCTGCTGACACCAGTTCGGGGTGGGGGGACTGGATTGTGTAATTTAAACACTAACCAAAACTCCATTCCCACGGTGTCTCCAGGTGATCAGCCAGTTAGGCGCCCTCAGAGAACTCGGTCAGCGTCGGAGCGTTCCAACGTTGCTGGGTTCTACCGCGAGGCTTTTGATGATGATGATAGTGATTCTTCCGTCGCTGGTAGAGTTGCTACCTTTGAGTCTGTGGGGCGTAATAAGCAGCCGATGGGCCATGTTTCACCCCCCAGGACCACTCGTGTGCCCTTTGGTGGCAAGTACACTACATCTCAGGTACAGCGGGAGCGGAGTAGTGCGGCCTTTGGCACGCCTAACTCTTCTCAGTCTCCATCCTTTTGATGATGCGGTTCCTTGTTTGGAACGTGCGGGGTATTGCCTCGCAGGGCTCTCTTCAGAGATTGCATCTGTTGCTCAGAAAACATAAGCCTTTTATTTTATGCCTCCTTGAGCCGTTTTGTGGCACTGATAGGTTGGATTCTGCTTTTGGATGCGGTTTTGTGGCACTGATAGGTTGGTGGAATGGGAGGCGTAAGGACGCTGCCATTTGGATGCGCTTGGATCGATTTCTTTACACTTCGGTGTGGGAATCGATATTCAGGACATCTGTTATGCATTTGTCTAGGACCACGTCTGACCACTGTCCGTTACTTGTTACTTCTGAACTTATAACTGCCCAACCTATTCCAAAACACTTTAGCTTTCTTAATGTGTGGACCAAACACGAGGATTTTCAGCGTGTGGTTAGAGATAGTTGGGAAGTGCCTGTTGAGGGTGCTCCAATGTATGTCTTGGCTACTAAGCTGTCCAGGTTAAAGAAGGCCCTTGCTCCTTGGAGTAG